>NC_056739.1:49637610-49657610 GCF_019279795.1 Protopterus annectens
GACTCCACCCAGTTTGACTTTATTAAGCGCAGATTATGCCTCCTAAACCTGGTGGACTTCTTTGAGACAGTTATCAAGGCATTAGACGAGGGAAAGGAGGTCCACACAGCCTACCTCGACCTTGCAAAGGCTTTTGACACCCATTCCCCATTCTGGTATTATAGACAAACTCACCAACCTGAACATTATCCCCTACATCACAAGATGGGTTGCAAATTGGCTCACGGACAGAACCCACATGGTGAGAGTTGCAGACTCTTGGTCCGACTCTAAACCAGTTACAAGTGGCATCCACCAGGCCTCAGTCCTAGGACCCCACCTATTCGGTATATACTTCTCAGAGGTACAGGCAAGGACAGGAGGACTTTGGCTGACCAAGTTTGCAGACGACTGCAAACTAGGGACCATAACTGATTCTCCAGCTGATACAGACACCCTCCAGAATGGTCTTACTGAGATGGATACCTGGTGTCAATATCATAGCCTCAAGCTGAATGCCAAAAATTGCATAGTCATCCCCTTTGGAAAAAACAAAGTACCCATGAACTAGCACATAGGTGGTAGTCCCCACAATACAGAAAAAGTAATAAGGGATCTGGGGACCCAAGTAGATAACAATCTATCCTTTGATAATCATATTGCCAAGGTGGTTAGAAAATCCTTCTACGTGGCCCACCTAATCTCCAAAAGGGTTCGCATCCAGAACAAAGGAGGTTATTGTGCCTCTCTACTCATCACTTATTAGACCCATTATAGAATACAATGCCCCATTTGGGATGTACCTTACAAGACACCTGCAACAGCTGGAAAGACCCCAAAAGTACCTCACCAAGAGGATTACTGGCCTCAAACAGATGACCTATGCAGCCCGACTAAAGAAACTTCAGCTGTACTCGGTTGCATACCGCTTACTCAGAGGTGATCTCTGTTTGACATACAAAGCCATGTCCAACCCAGAATTGATGGATATGCTCCACCTAAAAAAAAAAACAAATCCCTGAGAGCCACATGCTCTAGGGATATAAACCTTACCACAATGGTAAATAGGACGTGCTGGAGTGACAGATTCCTGACCAAGAGACTCCCCATGCTTTGGACCAAGACTCCAATATACATCAGGCAGAGCCGCTCACTAGCACTCTTCAAGAGAAACCTTGACGGGTGGATGGGAAACAGAAAATTTACCCCAGGATCACTGCAGTGGCTCTCCTGGACAGAGGCACAGGGAACTAATGGCTCTGCTGGTCAGAGGCACAAGGAACTAATCTAAGGGGGTGGTGAAAGCTGACACACTCTGGCTAGGCTTATAAATGCCCTTGGGCAGATAGCCTAGTACTTACCTATGAACCTATGATTCTGTCAGTGTCTCAGCCATCATGCATAGCATTCTATTTTTGCTGGTATGCTAACAGAGACTACAATACTTTTGATTCTGTCAGTGTCTCAGCCATCATGCATAGCATTATATTTTTGCTGGTATGCTAACAGAGACTACAATACTTTTAATTCTGTCAGTGTCTCAGCCATCATGCATAGCATTGTATTTGTGCTGGTATGGTAAGAGAGACTACAATGGTATGCTAAGAGACACTACAGTATATTTGTGTCATTACCTGGACCAACAAGGACAGCATTGTATGTGTGCTGTCATGATAACAGAGACTACAGTACCACTGATTGTGTCATTCATTGGGCCATCACTGACAGCATTGTTTGTGTGCTAGTAATATAAGATGTACTCTGTTACCTTTGATTTTGGTATTGCTTTAGTCATCAAGAACAGCATTTTATGTGTGCTGGCATGCTAACACACAATGCAATACCTTTGACTGTGTCCTAGCATGGGCCGTCATGGACAGTATTTGTGTGTGTGCTAGTATGCTAAGAGAGGCTACATTATGCTTGAGTGTGCAATTGTCTGGGCCATCACATACAGCATTTTATGTATTCTGGCATGCTAAGGGAAACCACAATACCTTTAATTGTATGATCGACTGATACCTATGATTGTGTCATTGTCTGGGCCATCACAGACAGCATTTTATGTGCCTGGCATGCTAAGAATAAAACATCTGTGCTTATGTCATTGCCTGGGCCAACAGGAAGAGCATTGCATGTGTGCTGCTATGCTAAGAGATAGTACAATACCTTTAGTTGTATGATTACCTCATACCTTTTACTGTGTGATTGCCTTGACCATCAAGGACAGTTATGTATGTGTACTGTTATGGTAAGACAGACTACAATACCTTTGATTGTGTCATTCCATGACCAATCTCAGACATACTGGATGTGTGTCGGTGTGATAGAAGAGATTATAATACCTTTGATTGTGTGATTGCCTTGGCCATCACTGACTGCTCTAAATGTGTTCTGTTATGGTAAGAAAGACTACAATACCTTTGATTGGTCATTACCAGGGCCATCACAGACAACATTGTATGTGTCCTGACATGCTAAGAGACACTACAATACCTTTTATTATGTCATTGACTAGGCCATCATACAAAGAATTCTGTGTGTGCTGGCATGCATAGAGGGGCTACAATACGTCTGATTGTGTCATTGCCTGGATTATCTCAAAAAAAATTGTATTTGTGCTGGTATGCTAGGAGAGACAACATTTTTGATTTGTCTTTGTCAAGACAATCGTGGGCAGTATTGTACTTGTGCTGGCATGATAAGAGAGAGAGAGTATGATACCTTTAATTGTATCATTTCCTTGGCCATCATGGACAGCATTGCATGTCTGATGGTATGATAAGAGAAACTACAATGGCATTGATTGTGTGATTGTATGGAACATCCTGGACAGCACTGTATTTGTGCTGGAATGCTTAGACAGATTATAATACCTCTGATTGTATCATTCCGTTGACCGTCACTGACAGTATTGTATGTGTGCTGGTATGCTAAGAGAGGCTAAAATACCTTTGACTATGTCATTACCTGGGTGATCATGGACAGCATTGTATGTGTGCAGGTATGCTAAGAGATTCTACAAAACTTTTTATTGTGTCATTAACTGGATCATCACAAACAGCAATGTATGTGTGCTGGCATCCTAATAGAGACCAAAATACCTTTGACCTTCATTGCCTGGGCCGACACTGACAGCATTGTGTGTCTGCTGGTGTGTTAAGAGGCACTACAACACCCTCGATTATGTCACTGCCTGGTCCATCAAGGACAACATTGAATGTGAGCTAGTATGCTAAGAGAAACTATTATACCTTTGATTTTTCTCATCACCTGGGCCACAACAGAGAACATTGTATGTGTGCTGGTATGCAAACATAGGTTACAATAACTGATTGTGTCATTGCTTGGGCCATCATGGACAGGACTGTATGTGTCCTGATATGCTATGAGAGACTACCTTTCCTTTGATTGTGTCAATTACTTGGTCATCACAGACAGTATTGTATGTGTGCTGGCATGCTAAGCCAGACTACAATACCTCTGATTTGTCATTTCCTGAACCGTCATGCTCAGCATTTTATATGTGCAAGCCATGCCAAGAGTGACTATGATACATTTGAATGTGTCATTGCCTGTGGCATCACAAACAACATTCTATGTGTGCTGGTATGCTAAGAGAGATTACACTGCCATTGACTGTGTCACTGCCTGGTCCATCATGGACAGCATTGTATGTGTGCTGGTATGCTAAGAGGCACTACAACACTCTTGATCATATCATTGTCTGGGCCATGGATGACAACAATGAGTGTGCACTAGTATGCTAAGAGAAACTGCTATACCTTTGATTTTCTCATCACCTGGGCCAACACAGACAGCACTGTATGTTTGCTGATATACAAAGATATACTACAATACTTTTGATTGTATCAATGCCTGTTCTCTCACGGACAACATTGGAAGAATCCTGTCATGCCAAGACAGACTACATTACCCTGTATTGTGTCATACTTTTCAAATGTCCAGTTTTTCACAGATTATTCAGATTTTTGCCTCATGTTTGTGGTTTTCTGGTAAATTGCTGGGATGACCTGAATATTGTAGTCACTAAATAATGGCATACATTTGAGTTTCAGATTTCAAACCTTTTTAAAATGAATATTAACACAAACCTTGTTATTCTAGCAACTTTCTAAGTTTATAACAGCAGTATTTAAAATCAGTCCCATTTTTGGGCCTTTCTCCACAATGTCAAGCTTTGTCCAGATTTCTTGCACTAAGAGGTTGAGAGGTATGGATTGTGTCATGGCTTGGCCATCATAGGCAGTACTATATGCATGATGGTTTGCTCAGAGAGACTACAAAACCTTTGATTATGCAATTGCCTGGGTCATTACGGTCAGCATTGTATGTGTGTGTGTGTGTGTGTGTGTGTGTGTGTGTGTGTGTGTGTGTGTGTGCTGGCATGCTAAAAACAGACTACAGTACCTTTGAATATATAATTGCCACTGACATCAGTGATGGCACTGTATATGTGTTGGCATGCAAAGATAGACTAAAATAACTTTGACTGTGTAATTTCCTGGGCCACCATAGATATCATTGCATGTGTGCTGCTATGTTAAGAGAGACTACATTAACTATGAGTGTGTCATTGCCTTCCATCAAGCACAGCAGTGTATTTGCAATGGTATGCTAAGACAGGCTATGATATCTCTGATTGTATCATTGCTTGGACCATTACGGACAGCATTGTATGTGTGCTGGTATGAAAGAGAGGCTAAATTACCTTTGATTATGTCATTGCCTGGGCCATCATGGAAAGCATTGCATGTGTGTTGATATGCCAGGAGAGGCTGAAATAGTTTTGCACTTCATTGCCTGAGCCTTTACGGACAGTATTGTATTAATGCTGGCATGTTGAGAAAGACTACAATATCTTTGACTGAGTCATTGCCTGGGCTATCTTGGGCAGCATTGTATCTATGCTGGTACTCTAAGACAGGGTACAAAATCTTTCACTGTGTCATTGTGTGGGCAAACACGGACAGCACTGTAAGTGTCCTGACATGCAAAGAAAGACTACACTACCTTTGATGTGTCATTGCATGAGCATTATGGGCAGCATTGTATGTGTTCCCACATGCCAGGAGAGACTACAATACTTTTTATTATGTCATTGTCTAGGCTATCATAGACCACACTGCACTTGTGTCGGTATGCAAAGAGAGACTACTATAAATATGATTGAGTCATTGCTTGGAACATCCTGGACAGCATTGTATGTGTTCCAGCATGCCAAGACAGACTATGATACCTCTGATTGTATCATTGCCTGGACCATTACGGACAGCATTGTTTATGTGCTGGTATGCTAAGACAGACTACAACACTTTGATTTTCATTTACAGGGCCATCATGGATAGCATTATATGTGTGCTGTCAAACAAACAGAGAATGCAATACCTCTGATTGTGTCCTTGTCTGGGCCATCAAGACAGCATTGTATGTGTACTGGTATGACAAGATAGGCTGCAATAACTTTAATTGTGTATGGCTTGGACCATCACACATAGCATTGTTCATGTGCTAATATGCTAAGAGAGACTACAATACCTTGACAGCATTGTATGCTTGTTGGTATGGTAGAAAGATTTCAGTACCTTTGATTGGGACATTGCCTTTGTCAACATAGACATCATTGTGTGTGTGCTGGTATGCTAAGATAAACTGCAATATCTTTGATTGTGCACTTGCCTGGGCCATCAAAGACAGTTTTGGATATGTGCTGCCATGAAAAGATAGACTACAATACCTCTGATTGTGTCATTGCCTGGACCATCACATACAGCACTGTATGTGTCCTGGCATGCTAAGAGAGATCACAGTACTTTTGACTGTGTCATTGCCTAGGCCATCACAGCATTGTATGTGTGCTGGTATGCTAAAAGATGCTACACTTCCTCTGATTGTGTCATTGCTTGTGACAACACAAAGAGAATTTTATGTGTATAAAACATATATTTTATGTGAGGGACTGCAATACTTTGTCTCACTGACTGGGCCGTCATGGACTGCATGTGTGCTGGTATGTTAAGACAGACTATAATACCTTTGATTGTTTCATTGCCTAGATGACCACAGACAACACTGCATGCAGGTTGGTATACTAAGAGAGACCACAATACCTTTGTGTCATTGATTTGGCTATGACAGATAGTTCTGTAAGTGACCTGGTATGCCAAGATAGAGTACACTACCTTTGATGTGTCATTGTATGTACCATCTCAGACAGAATTGTATGTGCTGGTATGTTAAAAGGAATTGCAGTACCTCTGACTGAGACATTGCTTGTGAAATCAGAGACAGCATTGTATAGTTGGTTATATGTTAAGATAGAATACAATACCTTGGATTGTGTCATTGGCTGACCATTGTGGACAGCATATGCTAAGAGAGACTGCAGTACCTTCCATTTTCTCATTATGTGGCCATCATGGATAGTACTGTATGTGTGCTGCCATGTTAAAAGAGACTACAGTATCTCTGTTTGTGTCATTCTGTGGCCATCATGGATAGTACTGTATGTGTGCTGCCATGTTAAAAGAGACTACAGTATCTCTGATTGTGTTACTCCCTGGGCCATAACAGACAGCATTGTCTTGTGTGCAAGCATGCTAAGAGAGACTACATAACCTTTGATTGTTTCACTTCTGGGCCATTTTGGACATGATTTCAAGTGTACTGGTATTTTGTGAGAGACTACAATAGCTCTGATTGTGCCATTGCCTGGACCATCATGTACAGCACTGTATGTGCCCAGCATGCTAAGAGAGACTACAATACCTTCCATTGTGTCAAATTTTCCTTAAAAAGACTTCCATTAAACTTGTTTCTCTTTGATAAAGTCTGGCATATGGCAAAGAAGATTAACGCTGTGAGATGATAACAAGCTACTTCCTGTGGTACAAGGTTTGATCACCTCAGCCCTCATTTGCCTGCTGTGTGACCTTGAGAAATTCACTTATCCAGATAGTGATTTGGGGAAACTGGGAGTTTGGGCTGGGGTCATTAATGGTCTCCTGAGCCATGTGCTTAATAACAGCCTATGAACCTACAATATACTATAAAATAGTCTGACAGTATTAGTACAGGTCATGAAAGTTAGAAAACAGAGCTAAATATTTTTGAATGCATTTAAAATATATGGGTTTTAGCTGACATCCACAAAAATATAACTGGATAGGTATTAAAATCACTCTGTCTCTCTGTCTGTCTGTGTCTCTGTGACATGCTGACATCGAAACAGGGACATCAACATGTTGTGTACATAGGTTCATAGGTTCATAGGTAGGTACTAGGCTATCAGCCCAAGGGCCTAAGTAAGCCTAGCCAACAAGGTTCCCTAGCTTATGCCATCCAAGAAAGTTTCAAGAATTAACCTAGACAAGGCTAAACCAACAGCAAGTATTTTTGCAGAGATATACTAACTCCAAGATCACAAAATTCACAGGAAACATGATATTCCCATACCCATGACATCTGTTACACATGTTGACCATCTGTTCCTGTCAAGCAAACTTTATATATATATATATATATATATATATATATATATATATATATATATATATATATATATATATATATATATATATATATATATATATATATATATATATATGTTTGTGTGTGTGTGTGTGTGTAGATGCATGTCGCTCCATCAAGAACACTTTCATCAAGTGCTGTATGATTCAAAGAGGAACAATGAAATAAGTTTCACTAAACCTCACAGGTAATTTTGTTGCAGGGGGCAAGCACCCCTGAATGCTTCCTGTAGGGGGACACCAGCCACACCCCTGAATTTAAATATATCTACTCTGAGGTTACATAACAATGCAGAAAAAGAAAACTTCACTGTTGGCAAAACTCGTTTCATTCTTTCTCCATAAATCATACAGAACTCAATGAATTTGCTGTTGTTGGATCTATAGGAGCCCATATATATATGCTATAAAGCAATAAGTACAGACCACCAAAGGACGAACTCCAAAGAAAAAATGACAATAAAACAAAAGAACTCCGTGCGTCCACCAAGTCAAGGGTAAAAAATATAATTTAATACAAGTAATAAAAATAATACAACAGTTAAGTGTTTTCAGACTTGAATAGTCCTTCTTCAGATCTAGCAACACATACCAATAGAAACAATTTATACTGTTCAATAGCCAATGAACAGCTAATGTTGGCTGTCAAGCCAATGAAAGTACTTGTTGCAATGCCTGCTAAACATAAACAAAAATTTGTAGACATTGGTTTGTCTTCCTTAGAGTCAGCCAATTAGTAGAGTGAGAACTAATATACAAACTGATAAAGCCAACCAACATCAAATTACACACCTAGGTCCTCCAGCTCATATAACAGATGCAGGAACAGTGTACTACTGCAAATCACTCAAAACAGCTAAAACATTTCAGTGCCAAATAAAATTGTAAATATACAGTTTTACATGACTATATATTCCTGTACAACCTCTCTGTAGCAAAGCACTCACTTACATGTAATCATCATATAAAATATATAAAAAATGTGTAAGACAAATCCTGCATCATAAAAATATGGAAAGAACTCCTGATACTTGATTGGTCGAACCCCAACCAATCATGTCTTCGATTTAAGTATCCAGTCCAGTCAGAAGAGATTAATGAACAAGAAATGTAAGCCTAAAAGGCATTTGATGTCCATAATCTGATTTACGGCAAGAACAGTCTCAAATGTTTACACTTACAGTATCAAATCAAATAATTTAAATGGAAAATGTATATGCGTGTCTAATAAGAGACAAATTAGAACTGCTACATAAAAATGAAGCTGCAGCTATTTGGCTGCAAAATCCAATCAGAAAGAAATGCTCAGATCATAATATGAAACATGTAAATATAAGACTGAAAAAAGTCAACTATTTCCTTTAGCTGCTAGACTATCAGTTTAACATGATTAAAATGTCTTATTAGCTCTAGGAGCTTCATGATTTGTCTCTGTCAATCCATCAGGATAACAGTGATCTATACTTTTCTACCTGTTATGGTCTTCTCGGCTTTTATTATTGGATCAAAGTTTTAAGTTTTATTCCTCAGTTATGTTAGATGTAATTATTTACATGATTTTGTGTATATGGCTGAGGTGCCATTTGTATTTATAATATGAAATGTTTTATATGCTTCTAATTCTTTAGGTATTATCTAGACATACATTTATTATAGTTATATAGCTATATAGATATAAATATATATGTGTGTGCCTCAAATACAGTTTTAGTATATTTTATTTAAGAAACTGTTTATTTAATTTCTGTTGTAATACTATGCAAGTTTTCAAAGAAACCAACAACACTTTCTCTGTCTCCTAAATCAGACCCATCTGAATGGGACTGTGGCATATAATCACTTTGAGGTGTATCTACAGTAGATAGGTCAGATTAGAGCACGTCTTTAAAATTTTGAATTTTAAATTTCTATGTTTTGAGATTATTAATTGGTCATACTGAGAATATGATTGTTGGATGAGTGAAATTTAGTCTCCAGACAGACTTAAACTAAAAGTGCAATTAAAATCCTTTCATAATCTTTAACTTCTTTCATAACATTTCCACATTTTAAAATAGGCTGCAAACAAATCTCCATTTTACTAGCCATGTCACTAGTTATGAATGCTACCACATTTCTCTTCTAGCCACTTTCAAATATTTCACTGAAAATTATGATTTTTTTCTTGAAATCATTTGTCATCAGAAGCTCAAATACACTTTTAATATTGGATATTTTAGTATTTTAATTTATTTTAACATTTTAATATCAGATGAATATAGACAATTTAGATGTAATAGTTATAATGCCTTATTTAAACAATAAACATTGTAGAAAGTAAATAATTGTATGTCAGCATGGTAAATGATGAATTAATTGATTATAGGAGAGACAATTTTAAAAATAGGTTGAAGGCTAGTGAGACAAGATGGCACATTTGTTTGAAAGGTAACAAATTTCTTGGTTTAAAAAGATGTTTTAATAGAAGATTATCTAGGAAATAAAAAGTCTTAAATAACAGCCACCTAGTTACCAAATAGTAAACAAATAAATAATAAATAAATAGCTTATATTTATTTTTAATTTATTGAATTTGTGAAATGTTTTTATATTTTGAGGCTGAATGGAAATTGTGGGATCTTACAAGTGATATTAACTCTATATTTAAGTTGAAAGGATATATATTGCTGTTATTCTGAAGAGGCCCTTCAAAATTATCAGACAAAATTATAAATGCTTTATTCCACTGATGCAGTGGGAAGTGCCTAAATAAGCTTGACAATCCACAATATTTCTTACCAAAAGATTTCATGTCACAGTACGTTTAACTACTCTGATAGACTAAAAGCTCCATTCTTCTCCGCAGTGTCAGACTTTAGAGGCATGTGCTCCCTGCTCATCTTTTCATGCTCTGAACAACCCAGTCCAGAACAAGTGATAAGGAAAGCATCCAGTCTAGAGACATAAACTTATAGTAACAAATTAACACCAGATGACATGAGAAATATCTCTAATTCAATGTGGTCCACACTTCTGGGATGAGCTACCCTTACATATCATCAGCGTACGTCCCTAGCAACCTTTATAACCAATCTGAATGAATGGTTGAGTGATTGGAAATTTTCATGGGGATATGTGAAGAAAGGTTACTTAATGGCAGTATTAACAAACTGTTTAGATGGCTCCCACCATCTAAATGATGCTCTAATAATGCAGCGAGTGAACCCGACTTGAACCTGATAAAACTTTTTAATAACAAAGCATTCACAATATAGTAAAACTACAATGTAAAACTTGGCACGTTAAGCGCTTTCATCTGTAAATTCAGACTTCTTCAGAATAAGTTTAATATATAATACACTTCCTTTTAAAATATTTTTGGCTCCAAAAATTCAATTACTTACATTTAAAGTGCCAATGCATCAATATTTCATTATGTTGTTACAATGTATAAATACAATGCATCAATACTAATATATCCTAATATATAATTCATCTAATAACAATCTAACTCTTATACACATAATATTAATATTAATAAAATCTATTGACAATAAATAAACAAATAAATAAATCTGAATAAAAAATAAATAATAAATAATAATAATCAGCTTCTTTTCTTTATACTGTTGAATAAAAAGTTTTTATAACAACTGCAAAAAAGGTTTAATGGTAATATGATCATTGATCCCGGGTTATCTAGTGGCATTTGTTAAAATCTGCCACATGCTCTCCCTTTTACTTAAAAGTGCTTTGTAATCACCACCCCTGGGATCTATGTTTATTTGATCTAAAATAGCAAATTTAAACTCATGTGTTTCTCCCTTATTACTAATGTGTCTACACAATGCGTTGTTCATATTTTTCACTCTAATTTTATAAAATGGTCATATATACGTTTTCTGAATTGTCTCTCAGTCTTACCTATATAAAAGACAGTACATGACATACACTTGGCCAAATATATAATATTTTTACTATTGCAGTTCCTAGCTTTAAATGTAACATATGTCTTGTTTATTTCATTCACTCTACAACCTGTTTTTTCATTAATAGCAAAACACTGCTTGCAACATCCACATTTTCTTGTATTTTTGGTAATAATCTGTTTTTCATTAATTTTCATTCCTTTCTCCAAGTGTCTCTTAATGTTCATACCCATTTTGTTGACAAACTTAGGTCTTTCAGCTATGACTTTCCTGACCTCTTCATCGACTACTAACATACTGCAATGATTACTAATAATATTTTTAATTTCATTTATGTAAGGTGAATATGTTAGAACACACACTCTAGTCTGAGCTAATTCCTCAGATTTTTCTTTATTAAATACAATGTCATTCAATTCAGTTCCTAATATGCGTAGATATTTTTTACCCCATTGATTAATGACATATGTAGAAATGTCATTTAATACTGACAAAGGGTACCCTCTGTTAGAAAACATATTTCTAATAAAGTTAATTTCTTTTTCCATTACTTCATAATTAGAGGACATTCTAGCAGCTCTTAGGCACTGTCCTTTAAATATATTTTTTAACATTTGTCTGGGGTGGTTACTTGTATATTCCAAATACCCATTAGAGAAGGTACCTTTCCTGTATATCTCAGACTGAAAACCCATATTGGTATGTCTAATATAAGTATCTAAATATGCTATCCCTTCAGTGCTAACATTGTAAGTAAATTTCAGGAAATTACTAGTGTGATTTAAATAATCAATAAATTCATTAATGATTTCAACCGGTCCATTCCATAAAACAAACATATCATCCAGAAATCTAGTGTAATATGATAATGTGTTTGAAATAGACACTACTGAATAAAAATTGATGTTCCCATTCAAGCATAACCAGGTTTGCAAATATAGGGGCACAGGATGCCTCCATAGCTACTCCCTTGGTTTGTTTAAAATATTCCCCCTCAAAATAAATGTAGTTTTGATCCAATGTTAAGCCCATCATATCAGTAATAAGATTAATTTGCTCCCAGCTCATGTTGGAATGTTTTCTCATGCTTGTACAAAAGTCTTCCAGTCCCTGTTGTTTTGGGATACACAAGAAAAAATCAATAACATCTATAGTAATGTAAATCAAATTCCTTTTCCATATACTAGGGGTTAAATGGGCTAAAAAACTTCAAGAGTCCTTTATAAGATGAGAAGTATTAGCATATATGGGTTTGACCCATCTGTCTATCACCACTCCTATATTAAATGTCTTTGATTTACTTCCTGAAATGATGGGCCGAAATGGGGGGGGGGGGGGTTGATGTTCTTATGCACTATGGGGATACCTACTATCATTGCTGTTAATGGATAATCAACCTTCAAATAATTATACATTTCTTCTGTAATCCTATTATCTAGCAAATATTCCTCTAAGGCTAAATTGATCTTCCGATATCCAATATTTATTTCATTTAAGGAAATAATTTTGTAATTTCCAGATTCTATTAATATTTTTTGTATCTCATATATATAGTCCATGGTGTTGTATAAGACTATTCCTCCCCCTTTATCTGGTTTCATAACATGGATATCTTTATTCTTAGTCAATTCCACTAGACATTTCCTTTCTTCCTTATTTAAATTGTCTGTTATAATTTGTTTTCTATTTTGCTTATTAAATCTATATACATCATCCCAGACTATTTCTTCATAATTATTAACCATATTATTTGATGGTGGTATGAATGTACTTCTCTTTTTAAAAATGTGTTTGTTACTTATTGTATGATACATACTGTTTTTGAAAAAACATGCCAAATTCAACCTTCTACAAAATAACTTGATTTCTGTAATATTGTCAACTAAATTGAATCTAACTGTGGGTATATACTTCATTCCTTTCGCAAATAATGTGAAATGCACATCTTGAATATTAACATCTGTATAGTTATATACTTTTAAATCTTTAAAACTACTAACTATCTCTCCATTTTCATTGCCTTCTATATTTTTGGCACACTGTGTACTGTTTTCTATAATTATTAACTTACTATCATCCAATACCCTGTTTTCCTTTAGTAAAATGCTAGGATCTACTACTACTCTTGTCTGTTCCACTTGCCATAATTCCTTTTCGGTGCTGGAAAAAATCTGCCCCCTTGAAAATTCTTCTCCCATTTCTATGTGTATCCTCACCATTTCTTAAAATATTTCTATTATCTTCTTTCCGTTCATTATTCCATATGTAAGCTTTTTTATTCCTATATTGTTCCATATCCCGTTGTATCTTTTTGCATTTGTTTTGAGATTATTAATTGGTCATACTGAGAATATGATTGTTGGATGAGTGAAATTTAGTCTCCAGACAGACTTAAACTAAAAGTACAATTAAAATCCTTTCATAATCTTTAACTTCTTTCATAACATTTCCACATTTTTAAATAGGCTGCAAACAAGTCTCCCTTTTACTAGCCATGTCACTAGTTATGAACGCTATCACATTTCTCTTCTAGCCACTTTCAAATATTTCACTCAAAATTATATTTTTTTTTCTTGAAATGATTTGTCATCAGAAGCTCGTATACACTTTTAATATTGGATATTTTAGTATTTCAATTTATTTTAACATTTTAATATCAGATGAATATAAACAATTTAGATGTAATAGTTATAATGTCTTATTTAAACAATAAACATTGTAGAAAGTAAATAATTGTATGTCAGCATGGTAAATGATGAATTAATTGATTATAGGAGCGACAATTTTAAAAATAGGTTGAAGGCTAGTGAGACAAGATGACATATTTGTTTGAAAGGTAACACATTTCTTGGTTTAAAAAGATGTTTTAATAGAAGATTATCTAGGAAATAAAAAGTCTTAAATAACAGCCACCTAGTTACCAAATAGTAAACAAACAAATAATAAATAGCTTATATTTATTTTTAATTTATTGAATTTGTGAAATGTTTTTATATTTTGAGGCTGAATGGAAATTGTGGGATCTTACAAGTGATATTAACTGTATATTTAAGTTGAACGGATATATATTGCTGTTATTCTGAAGAAGCCCTTCAAAATTATCAGACAAAATTATAAATGCTTTATTCCACTGATGCAGTGGGAAGTGCCTAAATAAGCTTGACAATCCACAATATTTCTTACCAAAAGATTTCATGTCACAGTACGTTTAACTACTCTGATAGACTAAAAGCTCCATTCTTCTCCGCAGTGTCAGACTTTAGAGGCATGTGCTCCCTGCTCATCTTTTCATGCTCTGAACAACCCAGTCCAGAACAAGTGATAAGGAAAGCATCCAGTCTAGAGACATAAACTTATAGTAACACATTAACACCAGATGACATGACAAATACCTCTAATTCAATGTGGTCCACACTTCTGGGATGAGCTACCCTTACATATCATCAGCGTACGTCCCTAGCAACCTTTATAACCAATCTGAATGAATGGTTGAGTGACTGGAAATGTTCATGGGGGATATGTGAAGAAAGGTTATTTAATGGAGGTACAATTAGCCTCATGCCAGTAGTAAGTGATATAGATGAGCTTCTCTATTGTTTCCTTTGGCTGAAAATGCGCTAGAAACTATGAAAATATTAACATAATCACATAGACACACTGCCATAAACACATATGTGTGCACGCACATGGACACACACACACACACACACACACACACACACACACACACACACACACACACACACACAGAGTTTCTCTTAATGCTAATCAAAGACTCAGAAAATGTATAGAAATATAGTTGCAAAAAAAAAAAAAACAACATAAGTACTGTCTGAGATTGAGAAACATTGTGACCTGGAACTGATTAGCAATGTATTAATAGAGATACTGTTGTGATGCAATTACCCTAATTAATACCTTGACAGTGGAAATCCCACAGGTCATATAATAACTCACACAACCAAGGCCATAAATACAGTGTGTCTGCAACTATCTGCTTACACTCCTACCTTTCTTCCTCTACCTCTTCCTTGCTTTCACTTACCTTATAACTCCAGATCTTCTACTTCTCATACTGTTTGTCTTTGCACTCTTCTGTGAGGCGGTGCCAGCCCACTCCGTTCGCCCTTGCTACACTCAGGCTCACTCCACTCTCCTATCCTACCCCCATTTCCACCTGCCCCTGCATCACCTGGACTGATACCAACACTAACCACTCCCATAACTTCCCCAGTCAAGAATTAACCTCCATCTGCCATTCACACCTCAGTTAACCAATCACATTATTTGTAGCACTCCTCCCTCTCCTCACATAACTTAATTGCAACAGTCCTTAATCACGCTACTTCTACCACACTACAACAACACCCCTCTTTCCCAATATCTTCATCACACCATCCAGGTAACCTACTTTTTAAAAAGAATACACACCATGCTCTTTCTCCTGCCCACACTCTATACCCTACTGGTATCTGCATACAATATAACATTCTATAGTCACCTACAGATACACCATGTCCATAGCCCCACACTAAATTATGCCAACACCATCCATTCCTCACTCTCCTACCTTGCCATCTCCTCCCAACTCTGCAATCATACACCTATTGCATACTTCCACTTCAGACTTGTAGTTCTCAATAATACCACTAACCACTTCAGCAAACATCTTCACATACTCTCCAAACTGTCACACAGACATGCATGTGTATTATCACAGATTCTCTGTAGTGGTGATATAAACCCCAATTCTGGGCCACATACTGCACAACAGACCATCATGGCTAACATTCCACCCCTTCCTTACATAAAAACTACAGACCTTCTCATTCTTAACATGACCTTAGAAGCCTAGTTAACAAGATCACAGTCTTTCATGCAGACATTGCACAATACTCACCAGGCATTCTTATAGCAATAGAAACCCCATATACGAGACCCACACATACTCCCACAAGGCTATAGCATACACAGGTTAGAGAGGATCAGGAAGAAGGGTGGAGGGGATTACAATCTTCTACAAAGATAACCTAAGCATAGACTACCTACCCATCAAATAACCTTATGATAACAACCTTGAAGTTCTGGTAACATGGCTCAGAATCAACTTAAAGAAAAATATTACCATAATAGCCACTTAGATACAGCCCTACAATACTCCCATTGCCATTGAGGAACTCATAGCCTGGGCAGCCTCCACCTACACCCATGAAATCATTGTCACAGGTGACTTCAATGTAGACTGGAGCACTTGCACTGGTGATAACCCCTCTACCTTCATAAATCTACATGGTTTCTCCCAAACAATCCAGTTTCCCACTCAAATAGATAAACATAGCAAAAGGCAATGTATCTTAGACTGATCACTTATCAACAGTACCACCCACACCTATCTCTCTGGATGTCTTCTAAATAATTTAAGTGACCATAGACCTACCTACTTAATCCATCATCTGCTCAACTCACCCAGAACCATAGTTTACAAAGTCATACAAAATACCAAAAACTTCTCCAATGAAGCATTCATAAACATGCTCAGTAAATGCAACTGGACACTCCATCATCTGCAACTTCACCAGGCTGTAACTTACTTCAGTGACACATTTCTAGCTATTCTAAATAGCTTAGCACCAACTCGTACATGTCATGTTAAAAATAAGAGATTGCCTTGGATATCAAAAGAAACCATTAAAATTTAAGAACTAAGGGACAAAACCTGGTATCAATACCAAAAAACAAAAGACAATAACACTCTGCTAGCATACCAGCAGCTACGCAATCAAACAAAAAAAAAACAACTCAAACTTTACAAAAAAACATATTATACAACTATGCAAAACAAATATGAAAAGAATCCCAAAAAGTTCTGGCAATCAATTAACTCACTCCTCCACCCAGGTAAAGCTACAACTCCAGAACCAACAACCAATAACCAAAGCGTGAATATTGCCTCACAAATCAACACCTACTTTATAAACGCCATCCTTTCCTTAGTTATAGGGAACAATTTCACCCCTCTGTCTCTTCCACCTAATGTGGACACTAACAAATTTTGTGGCCTCAAACCTGTCCCAACTAACACCATAAAAACAATGCTGAAAAAACTGAAACCTTCTTCCTTAGCAGCTGACCAACTCCCCAATGAGTACCTCAAACTGTCAGCTGATGCCATAGCTCTGCCTATCTCCATTCTGGTAAATAGGTCTATAGCAGAACAATATGTCCCGAAATTATGGAAAATTTCCTACATCACCCCTCTACATAAAGGAGGAACATCAACAGAATTAAACATACAGACCCATAGCCATCCTTTCCCCCTGTGTCAAAATTCTGGAAAATGTATCCACACTCAATTACAACAATACCTCTTATCTCACAACCTTATCTCTCCCTCCCAACATGGTTTCAGACCAAAGCACAGCATCAACACAGCCCTAATTAATTTATCTAGCACCATCAACCATCTTTGAAATTCAAACCTGCAAGTAGCATCAATCTTCTTAGACATGTCAAAAGTGCTCAACACTGTCTCCCATCAGAAACTCCTTAGTCCTCTACCAAATACTTCCCTCTCCTGGTTTCTAAGCTATCATTCTGACAGACAACAAGCAGTATGATGGAAATCTGAACTATCACCACTTCTGCCTGCCTCGGTCAGAGTCCCTAAGGGTCCATATTAGGACCCCTTCTTTACACCATCTTCTCCAATGATCTAGCCTCATCCACAACACACGCTAAAGTAGTTCAGTATGCAGATGATTCAACTTTAATCTGCTCAGCAGATACCTTGCCAGACCTCCAGATAGTAGCCCAACAAGATTTTAATAATATAGAAACATATCTAAGTAAATCACAACTAATCCTCAACCCCAAAAAGACACAGTTAATGCTATTTACCAGTAGCAAACAATCACAAAACACCCCTCCTCTCACTATTCTCTCAGCAAACAACACAGTCAACCAACCAGTTGGGCATACAAAACTCCTTGGAGTGACAATTGACAACAAACTCAGATTTGACCAACACATAGCCACCACAATTAAGAAAATTCACATCAAACTTGGCTCACTGTACAGAAGCAAACCATTCCTCACTGACAATACCAGACTAGCCATATCCAGAAACTTCCTCTTCTCTACACTCCTATATGCTTTCCCCCTCTTTACCAACTTAAAAAAAATCAGACAACGAAATTGGAAACCTGCGACAACAAAATAGCCCATTTTGCAGCCAACCTTCCCCACCAAACCCACCATTGTATTGCTCTACATAAATTAAATTGGCTCGAGCTACCTAACCTTCTTCATCTCTACCAACTTAAATTCACACACAATATCATCTTCCATCCTGACAGTTGCCCATCCCTCAAGGAACGTGTTGTTCCCTACTCATGCCTACGAAGTCTAAGATCTGCAGACAGAAACTTTCTCACAGTAAACAAAGCTGACAACACTCACGGTAAAGCCCTATTTTCAAATCACATAGTCAAATTATGGAACTCTCTACCCCACACCCTCCAAAACACACCTGAATCTACCAGTTTTAAACAACTACTACTTGAATAGCTATCCAAGAACTGACATTTCTCCTCAGCCAAACCTGAATGACAAGATATCTACAACTCTCTCAACACACTGTCCACTTATTACCTCATTTTCTCCCTCTCCTCTGTGTTTACTACTCAAAAATATGTATAAAGGAAACCTCATTTGTTCATAACTATTATTTAATATGTACACACTACTAATTTTATTTTTTCTCACAGTGATCTTCACTGAAATGCTTGTTTTTCTTTTTGAACCTGTATCTACTAGAAAACTGTATTGAATACTACTTTGTATAGTCTAACTAGAAGATAAGTATTTCGCATCTTACTGTATGTTTACTGTTGTAGTACCTAATTATTGTATATTACTTGTATTTCTGTGGAGCTTTCCTCCCCAGGCCTCCACTGAAAATGGGCTTCTGACCCAGTCGGACATTCCCGGTAAACAAATGTAAATAAATAAATAAATAAATAGGTCACATGGCCAAATTAGCCCATTAGCATGTATGCAGAATGTACAGAGCTATAACTAGTTCATCTAGTACCATGGACAGCTCAAAAATGGTTCTCTCTCTCTCTCTCTCTCTCTCTCTCTCTCTCAACTCATAGAAAAAACTAGTCTTCCCTAAACTTTAAGAACAAACAACTGTGACTGTGGCAAGCTGCTTTCTACAACTCTAACAAACACCTTGTTACAATTTCTAGCAGACACTAATTTTCATCTGTAACAAAAAATGCAATGTCAGCATTCAGCTATGAAGCTGCTGTATTCTTATGACTTCATAAATTAATGCAAGTACTAGACTCATACCCTTTTACAACCTGCCAATTATACCCCTAACATCTCCTTTCCTCTTCCAGGTTGTGATTCTTAGCATGCATGTGAAATGTACACTCACCTGCACATGAATGTGGTGTTACAAGCACAAGTGTGAAACCTGATAAGGACTTTCCAGCAAAATTTTAACAATTTACTTAATAGAAACAAGAGAAGAAATGGCGATATGCAGCAATCA
>NC_056739.1:49660110-49732610 GCF_019279795.1 Protopterus annectens
CTGTGCCCCAGATGGAGCCTTGCTGGTGATATGGGCACAGTTACCTGTGCCCCAGATGGAGCCTTGCTGGTGATATGGGCACAGTTACCTGTGCCCCAGATGGAGCCTTGCTGGTGATATGGGTACAGTTACCTGTGCCCCAGATCGAGCCTTGCTGGTGATAAGGGTACAGTTACCTGTGCCCCAGATCGAGCCTTGCTGGTGATATGGGTACAGTTACCTGTGCCCCAGATCGAGCCTTGCTGGTGATATGGGTACAGTTACCTGTGCCCCAGATGGAGCCTTGCTGGTGATATGGGTACAGTTACCTGTGCCCCAGATGGAGCCTTGCTGGTGATATGGGCACAGTTACCTGTGCCCCAGATGGAGCCTTGCTGGTGATATGGGCACAGTTACCTGTGCCCCAGATGGAGCCTTGCTGGTGATATGGGCACAGTTACCTGTGCCCCAGATGGAGCCTTGCCGGTGAAATGGGTACAGTTACCTGTGCCCCAGATGGAGCCTTGCCGGTGATATGGGTACAGTTACCTGTGCCCCAGATGGAGCCTTGCTGGTGATATGGGTAAAGTTACCTGTGCCCCAGATGGAGCCTTGCTGGTGATATGGGTACAGTTACCTGTGCCCCAGATGGAGCCTTGCTGGTGATATGGGTACAGTTACCTGTGCCGCAGATGGAGCCTTGCTGGTGATATGGGCTCAGTTACCTGTGCCCCAGATGGAGCCTTGCTGGTGATATGGGCACAGTTACCTGTGCCCCAGATGGAGCCTTGCTGGTGATATGGGCACAGTTACCTGTGCCCCAGATGGAGCCTTGCTGGTGATATGGGTACAGTTACCTGTGCCCCAGATGGAGCCTTGCTGGTGATATGGGCACAGTTACCTGTGCCCCAGATGGAGCCTTGCTGGTGATATGGGCACAGTTACCTGTGCCCCAGATGGAGCCTTGCTGGTGATATGGGCACAGTTACCTGTGCCCCAGATGGAGCCTTGCTGGTGATATGGGCACAGTTACCTGTGCCCCAGATGGAGCCTTGTTGGTGATATGGGCACAGTTACCTGTGCCCCAGATGGAGCCTTCCTGGTGATATGGGCACAGTTACCTGTGCCTCAGATGGAGCCTTGGTGGTGATATCGGCACAGTTACCTGTGCCCCAGATGGAGCCTTGTTGGTGATATGGGCACAGTTACCTGTGCCCCAGATGGAGCCTTGCTGGTGATATGGGCACAGTTACCTGTGCCCCAGATGGAGCCTTGTTGGTGATATGGGCACAGTTACCTGTGCCCCAGATGGAGCCTTGTTGGTGATATGGGCACAGTTACCTGTGCCCCAGATGGAGCCTTGCTGGTGATATGGGCACAGTTACCTGTGCCCCAGATGGAGCCTTGCTGGTGATATGGGCACAGTTACCTGTGCCCCAGATGGAGCCTTGCTGGTGATATGGGCACAGTTACCTGTGCCCCAGATGGGGCCTTGCTGGTGATATGGGCACAGTTACCTGTGCCCCAGATGGGGCCTTGCTGGTGATATGGGTACAGTTACCTGTGCCCCAGATGGGGCCTTGCTGGTGATATGGGTACAGTTACCTGTGCCCCAGATGGGGCCTTGCTGGTGATATGGGTACAGTTACCTGTGCCCCAGACGGGGCCTTGCTGGTGATATGGGTACAGTTACCTGTGCCCCAGACGGGGCCTTGCTGGTGATATGGGTACAGTTACCTGTGCCCCAGACGGGGCCTTGCTGGTGATATGGGTACAGTTACCTGTGCCCCAGACGGGCCTTGCTGGTGATATGGGTACAGTTACCTGTGCCCAGACGGGCCTTGCTGGTGATATGGGTACAGTTACCTGTGCCCCAGACGGGGCCTTGCTGGTGATATGGGTACAGTTACCTGTGCCCCAGACGGAGCCTTGCTGGTGATATGGGTACAGTTACCTGTGCCCCAGACGGAGCCTTGCTGGTGATATGGGCACAGTTACCTGTGCCCCAGACGGAGCCTTGTTGATATGGGCACAGTTACCTGTGCCCCAGATGGAGCCTTGCTGGTGATATGGGTACAGTTACCTGTGCCCCAGATGGAGCCTTGCTGGTGATATGGGCACAGTTACCTGTGCCCCAGATGGAGCCTGGCTGGTGATATGGGCACAGTTACCTGTGCCCCAGATGGAGCCTTGCTGGTGATATGGGCACAGTTACCTGTGCCCCAGATGGAGCCTTGCTGGTGATATGGGTACAGTTACCTGTGCCCCAGATGGAGCCTTGCTGGTGATATGGGTACAGTTACCTGTGCCCCAGATGGAGCCTTGCTGGTGATATGGGTACAGTTACCTGTGCCCCAGACGGTGCCTTGCTGGTGATATGGGTACAGTTACCTGTGCCCCAGACGGAGCCTTGCTGGTGATATGGGTACAGTTACCTGTGCCCCAGACGGAGCCTTGCTGGTGATATGGGTACAGTTACCTGTGCCCCAGACGGAGCCTTGCTGGTGATATGGGTACAGTTACCTGTGCCCCAGACGGAGCCTTGCTGGTGATATGGGTACAGTTACCTGTGCCCCAGACGGAGCCTTGCTGGTGATATGGGCACAGTTATCTGTGCCCCAGATGCAGCCTTGCTGGTGATATGGGTACAGTTACCTGTGCCCCAGATGCAGCCTTGCTGGTGATATGGGCACAGTTACCTGTGCCCCAGATGGAGCCTTGGTGATATGGGCACAGTTACCTGTGCCCCAGACGGAGCCTTGCTGGTGATATGGGCACAGTTACCTGTGCCCCAGATGGAGCCTTGCTGGTGATATGGGTACAGTTACCTGTGCCCCAGATGGAGCCTTGCTGGTGATATGGGCACAGTTACCTGTGCCCCAGATGGAGCCTTGCTGGTGATATGGGCACAGTTACCTGTGCCCCAGATGGAGCCTTGTTGAGGATATGGGCACAGTTACCTGTGCCCCAGATGGAGCCTTGCTGGTGATATGGGCACAGTTACCTGTGCCCCAGATGGAGCCTTGCTGGTGATATGGGCACAGTTACCTGTGCCCCAGATGGAGCCTTGCTGGTGATATGGGTACAGTTACCTGTGCCCCAGATGGAGCCTTGCTGGTGATATGGGCACAGTTACCTGTGCCCCAGATGGAGCCTTGCTGGTGATATGGGCACAGTTACCTGTGCCCCAGATGGAGCCTTGTTGAGATATGGGCACAGTTACCTGTGCCCCAGATGGAGCCTTGCTGGTGATATGGGCACAGTTACCTTTGCCCCAGATGGAGCCTTGCTGGTGATATGGGCACAGTTACCTGTGCCCCAGATGGAGCCTTGCTGGTGATATGGGCACAGTTACCTGTGCCCCAGATGGAGCCTTGCTGGTGATATGGGCACAGTTACCTGTGCCCCAGATGGAGCCTTGCTGGTGATATGGGTACAGTTACCTGTGCCCCAGATGGAGCCTTGCTGGTGATATGGGCACAGTTACCTGTGCCCCAGATGGAGCCTTGCTGGTGATATGGGTACAGTTACCTGTGCCCCAGACGGGGCCTTGCTGGTGATATGGGTACAGTTAATTGCATCAAGATCGTCAAGGAAATGGGCTATTTTATTCAATATCTGCAGAGTGTTTTTTCTGACTCTGATTTTGTTCCTCCATGTTGTCTAGCATGATATGACATAAATGGGGGTTATACCCACCACACCGCTAGATGGTAACAGGAGGTCCCCTGTAGAAATGGGGTTATACCCACCACACCCCTAGATGGTAACAGGAGGTCCCCTGTAGTAAGGATTGTATACATATGTTCATGTCCAAAGGAATCAGTATACAATATAACCCACATGCTTTTATAAAGGGTGACACATATGCACCAGCTTCTGTATGTTGTCTCTGCCCATATTGTACACACCCACTACATTGTTGGCATGGGTTTACTTAAACATAGGCTAGGATTCAGAAACAATCGCCACATTGGAGGCAGCAGCTGTGAGCAGCAAGCAGCCACTCGCATGGTGTGTGTGTGTGTGTGTGTGTGTGTGTGTGTGTGTGTGTGTGTGTGTGTGTGTGTGTGTGTGTGTGTGTGTGTGTGTGTGTGTGATACAAAGATGCACTGAGTGCAGCCAGGGAAGGCACAACAACATAGCAGCTCATATTGTATGCTAATGGTGCTAAAACAACATGGCAAGGAGCAATGTTATTGAAATGGAGAGATTCAGAAATTTATAAAAGCAAATTTATAAAAGCTATTATCGGAAGCATATACTACTGGTGGTGCTGCGGTAGCGTTGTCGCCTCACAGTAAGACGCTGTCCTGTTTGATTCTCAACTAGAGCGTCTTCTGTGTGGAGACATGTGTGAATGGGCGTACCTTCATTGAAGGTTGTGCGTCAGAGCTGGCAACTCGGCACGTAAAAATCTACTGCCAATCATTAGTGGACCGGAGTTCCACTGTGGCGACCCCTAACCGGGAAAAGCCGAAAGACAAAACAACTATTATCGGAAGCATATTAACTGCAGTGATTATCATTCTGTTGACTGCCAGGTAGTCTGTAATGTATGGCTTTTATTCAAAATAATCTAGAAAATGTCTGCAGGCCACACAGGTAGTACACATGACTCCCACATATGTCACATGTGCAATCTGTACCAATGATTTCTGGACAATTTTCTCCAGGGTCATCTTATGGGTGATGCTGGATACGCTCTGGAGTTATTGCAGATTATGCCCATCAGAAATCTGCAGAGTGTAGCAGAAATTGTCTACAGTTGCCTGTCACAAACCTGGGTCATCAGTGAATGTGCATGTAGGCTGCTGAAGCACACTTTTACTGCCCGAATGTTTCTAATGGTGTCATGAAGTATGACTCTGGGAAATGTACAAATACAGTCTCAGTATGTACACTGTCACATAATATAAAATTGAGGAAAAAGTTGCAGCAGGAAGTGTACATGCAGAAAGAACATGTCTAACCAGGCAGTGGAGAGCAAGTTAGATGGGCAGATAATGCAGGAGCCAGCAGAAGGGGGAACAATGCCGGGTGATGGGCGACACAGTATGCCCTGGCACTCGCCAAGAGACCAAAGCTGACTTATAACTTTAAAACTGATTCATTAAAACCTACCACCAGACTTTGTCTATCCATGCATAGACTGGTAACACTGTGCATTAGAAATAACAAACCAAGGAAACAAAGTACAAAGACTAGGGCACAGTTATCATTTGAATACATTGGAGTTGGGGTACTCAGTGAAATGTATGTGTTTGCTACTCTGACTCTAATAAGCCATTGAGCTACTGGGGAATAATGTGGGTGGATCATGGGCTAAGGGAGGAAGCAGTGTTGCTATGAGTGTGCATGAGTGTGTGGAAATGTGAATTGCAGTGGAACATGCATGCTTGTGCGCATCTGTGTGTGTACGTATGTGTCTAACCGGACCCAGACTCGGCAGATGTTGAAATCATGTGAGATGTTCTTATGGACTGGCCTAGGGCACTCACAGGAGAAATGCAGCCATCCAGCACATGGCCCCATCCAAATGAACTCCATTTTCCTGGAGTAAGAGAAGAATTAACAAGTCCTAGTGTTATACCTGCTGCATGAATGTGAGAAGTGGTAAAGGCATGAGCCCCACATCCTTGTGGGTGGGTTCATCTGCCCCTACTCATCTCCATAGTAGATGATGGGGTTAAAGATGTGGCAGCACATGTGCCCAACCTAGGCCTCCCACATCCATGATGGCCATCAGTACTTGATGTAGATGCTTGGCCAGTATGTATCCTGTGACTGAACGAGGTCCTTTATACCAAATGATAACAGAACATGTCTAGGCTGTCACACACGTGGGACATGCAGTCCCTCAGATTATCACTCACACCCTGTCAAATATATTCCATCTCTATAAATAATGACTTCTTGCTCAACTGCTAGCCTGACCCTTTATGATGGCCCTGCTTATTCACTGAATTGCAGACATTGACCCAAATAGTTTAGAAGGATGCCTCCAGCCACCAGCAAGCTGACATCTTCTGCTTCACACCCAGTGGAGCTTGTGGCAAAGTTGAAGCTTGCACCACTGCAAAAGAGATACCTTCCAGGCTAGATTTTCTAATGACAACCTGCCCGACACTGAGTGGATTCCCTAGGCACCAAGGTCACGTCCACTGACCGGGTAGGTGATCTGCATTCCACATTTCCTGTGTGCAGTACTGACTCTATACCCCTGACTGTGTCAGCTGTTCACTGCCATTACTGGCAGACTCAGACTCATCTCCCACATCAGACAAAGATACAATCTCTGTACCCCTGAATGTGTCAGTTGTTCACTGCCTTTATTGGCAGACTCAGACTCATCTCCCGCATCAGACAAAAGATACATCTGTGCTGAAGGAGACAAATAACACTTCAACTGTGAAGAAACCAAATTAAAAATACACACAGTAAGTATGAGCCCTTACCACTGCTTCATTTTCAGTGAAAATGATACACATAGCATATAAAGGGAAAACATTAAAAATATAGATGATTATCTTATGCAGATGCCTTTTTCTGATGCCCTGATGTTGTTGCACAACAAATGACATGTATATTTAATGATATGCATTGAAATATACAGTAAACCAATATACATTCACCACTACAATGCTGATATACATCTGGAACACCTGTGACAGAGATTCAATGAGCACACTGTTGCTCTGTACTAAGATTCAGTATCCTAGTGTAGAATTCTGGCTTGTTTGCTCCCAACACAAAGACACAATATACATGTAAACATGCTACTATGCATACACTGAGATTCAAAAACTAAAAAAATATAAATAAAAGAAAGCATCATTTTGTTGCCCCCCCCCCCCCCTGCTATTTATGGATACTAACTCCATGATTGCACAATTCTTGGGGAAAGGTCAAAATTGGTAACTATAAGAATCATCCAATCCATACCTCTCAACCTCTTACAGCAATACATCTGGGCAAAACCATAACTAATGGAGGATAAAAGGCAAAAATCTGGACACTTCAGAGGTAAGGATCAATTTGCTTTTTTTGTCAATAGATGTCAATCATCTGGTTAGTTGACCAGATAGTCTTGATTAAACAGCTGTTGACCAAAGCACCATTTTGACAAAAGTAGCACAACCCCCCCCCCATATGTATGTATGTATATATATATATATATATATATATATATATATATATATATATATATATATATATATATATATATATATATATATATATATATATATATATATATATATATATGGGTTCACTTTATAATCTCGAAATACTGAAATATCGAATTTCAGTATCTCAAGAATATAATGGCGAAAGACCGGTTTCGCGAAAGACCACATAACCAAATCCGGAAATGTCGAATCAGCAGTTATGGTGGTGTGCTGTGTTACTGGATAGCTGGAGATTCAGGTAAGTGTTTATATTTTAAGGGTTTTGGGTAGAGATTTTATTGTTTGTTAGTGTGTTGGGAAGTCATAGATGTAGGTTAAGGTAAGAGTGTGAGTGTGTAAGTGTTGAGAATCGTGGGTGTTTGTATGTATCTGATGTGTGTTTGTGTGAGGGGAATGTAGATTGTGTAGTTGTGGGTTTTGTGTTTGTGTCATTTTTAGTGCGACCTCGGAGTTGGTATAAATAAGTAGCGGGGGTGTGGGGGTGCCCCCCGTCCCTGCTTATACGTAGGATAGATGTGTGTATTTGTGTTATTTTGTTTGTGTGTGTTTTGCTTGTTTGTTGTAGTATGTGGTGGAAGGTTTATGTGTGTTTGTTTGTGTGGTATAGGGTGTGTTTAAACATTGCAGTTTTGAATTTCACAGTTTTGGGGTTTTGGTATTTTGATTTTTCAGCTTTATAGTCTCGAGATACTGAAATTCGATTTCAGTATCTCGAGATTATAAAGTGAATCCTTATATATATATATATATATATATATATATATATATATATATATATGGTTCCCATTCAGAAGCCTGAAACATCATAAGCCTGAAAATCAAAATCCTGAAACCAAAAGCCTGAAAATTCAGAATCCTGAAAACTCAAAATCCTGAAAGCCCAAAATCCTGAAAGACCAAAATCCTGAAACTCAAAATCCTGAAAACACAAATAATGCTAATATGTCACTATAAAGACACTAATATCTACCAACTGACCCTGACCCTAACCCTAACCCTAAGGTCCGCACTATCGCACACTCACCTGACCCGCCCTAACCCTAACTCACTTAAACCGCCTAACCCCAATATTTGTCACTATTGCATACATGCCTAACCTGCTTCTAACCCTAACTCACTTAAACCGCCCTAACCCTAACATAAAACCAACCGCACACTTACCTGACCCCAACGCATGACCTAACACCACAGGGCTAACAATAGCAAAGCCACAATGACATCAGTATGTCTATTTTGTGTTTTCAGGATTTTGAGTTTCAGGATTTTGGTCTTTCAGGATTTTGGGCTTTCAGGATTTTGAGTTTTCAGGATTCTGAATTTTCAGGCTTTTGGTTTCAGGATTTTGATTTTCAGGCTTATGATGTTTCAGGCTTCTGAATGGGAACCATATATATATATATATATTTCACACACACAAACTGACTTTAAAAAACCCACACCAACAGTACGATTGTGCCTTTCCCCAGGAACAGTAGGCATGCTATGCTCGTCCTTTGATTTGGAGTATCTGACAAGTATTTGTAGAAGACAGCCCTACAACGATTCACATTCCATATGCTACAATGCCTTAACAAGCATCTACAAAATAAGTTATTTCACATGCAGACTGGCTTCATTGTCAAGTTCCCTTCTGAAATTGTTCCTCCCACACTGCTACTACAGTAAACATGTGAGAATGGCAGCAGGAGTACATTGGCCTGACAGTCCCTGCAATATCATCATTAACCACAAACCTAAACATAGCCTCCTACTACAACAGCACACAACATTCCTACTACCTGTGTAATCTTTTTCTAAGTTGGAATTTGGCAGTACACAACAATTCCTAGTGCTTTGCCGTTTTAATGCTGAATTGCTCATGCATTTGCAGGAGTTTGACCCTAGTAATCCCTTGACTGATTATTACACCTACTTTGTTTGCACATGTTACTGCAGCAGTAGCTTATAAATATTCCACTACCTCAAAGTTCACATTGCAAACATAGTTCTACAAGCATTTGACTGACAAAGGCATGTCGGCTAATATACAAATCATGAAATTTATACTTCCTTCAAAAATAAGGATATATTGCTTCTTTTTACTTAATACCTTTCAGCTGTAGCAAGATTTGCAATGTTTGTGACTTGTATTCTTCAGTTGTGAGATGAGTCCCTAATCGGCTGGTAGAGTTTATGTTGCATAGGGTCAAGCTTCTGATCATATGATTAGGCAGATAAGAGCCTAACGCAGGAATGTTTCAGAATCAGTAATTTATTGTCTTGCATCCGTGCCCATAATCAGGCCCTTCCACTCTCATGAACCTGCATGAACACGTGCAGAGCACAGTGACCATGTATTAGCAGGTCAGTAACACAGAAAGGGACACCATGCAGTGTAGTGTACAATTACAGCCAGTGGGGGCACTAAAGAGCAAATCCACCCTGAGAGTTTTACCTGCAGTTAGTGCATATGTCATTTCACTTATCACACCTGTACGCCAGCATGATACAACAATATTTTTAATGGTATATTGCACACACCCCACCTAAGATCATACTACTGAGATGCCCAATGTGGGAACCTTCCATTACATCCATCCCCAGCTTCCTCTCTTCTGAAAAAGGGCAACTGTCCCAGAAAATGCTACCCTTCTTCCTGCTCATGTCATTCTTACCTTCCCATTGCCCCTCGGTGATTTCCTCTGCTTGCAAATGACTTTCTCCTACTTTCCTATGCTTCCATTTCTGTCCTTTCATTTGATAAAAAAAGCTTCCAGCTGTCCAGTGGGCCCTTTAATGTCCAAGGCTGCTTTCCTTATATTCTTGTTTCTTACAGCATGGTCACCCTCTTGGCTCGGTACTTTTGTTGGCCTGCTTAACTCCTGTTACAGCCTTTTTCTCCTCCTTTACATGTCCTCTGCACACTTGTGAATGGGATTACTAATTAGCTGTGATTTGAACACTGCATGTTCAAGATTTTAATTGGCGATGAGCTCTGAGCAGCATTATACCTACATCAGAGACTGGAGGAGACTCACTGTTATGAGCGTGTTTCTCAATCCCAGTCATATATTTCCTTACAATATTTATTCACATATTCCTTCCCCTGTAGGTCAGACATCTGGTCTTCATTATTTAGAAATACATACTTCTTTACCCCGTCTTTCCTTTACCTCTGTTTTCCTAGCTAAACTTTGCCCAAGAGTGAAGTATTTGTAATGTTGAAAACATTTACATTTTTGTTGGAAACTTATTTGTATTTATATTTATGGAATAAAAATAAAGCAAAGATTTTAAAAGACCAAAATAATTTTTCTTGTTGTAGTCATATAAACAAAATCCAAAACTTTACCATTTTATTATACAATTTTTGGAAAAAATGACATGTCATTTCTGATATCCACAGCCTCCGAGGTCAGTCTGTTCTGAGAGCTGTCTTCCTGGATACAGGCAGGTCATACCACTTGGAAAACCTGCCTGCTGCTTTGACTGTGTCCTGTGTGCTGAAGGGGAAATTGCTAACCAGAGTGGTAAGTTAGCTAACAATTATGAAATGTATGTATCTCCCTACTTACTAGTTTATCGAAAAAGTAAAATAAAGATATTTCTGATAAAGTTGTTATTTGGGATTAGTATAGTCCAGTATATTCATTGATTGACTGACTGACAATTCATTCTATCAAAAAATGTATTTATTTATTTTTTATTTTACATTTGTTGACCGGGATAGTCTGATGGGATACATGTCCATTTTCAGCAGAGGCCCGGGGAGAAAAGCTCCAAGGTAGAACATACAGTAAAAATCACAAAATGATTACAAGTTAACCACAGTTTACAGGGTCCAGTTTAGGAAGCAGGTAATATAATCATACATTTTTAAAACAGTGTTGACAAATTGACTAGGCCATGTAACATGATTACAGACTATAGAGGAGGATCTAGTCGGGTTTTGAACAAGGACATAGCCAGTGAGTTTTAAAGTATAGCTTGAGGCTCATTTTGAACTGAGTAAGAGAGGGTCCAAGAGTAAGATCAACAGGGAGAGAGTTCCAAGTTTACCAACAGAGTTAGCAAACAGAGAGTCCCCAGCAGAGTTGTTGATTTTGGATATTTGAACCGGTAGTTTATTAGAAGAGTGAAGTGACCTCAGGCTGCTATAAGGGTTGATGATATGTGTAGGTGTGGATGTATTATCAGGGTGGTTGAGAATTTTATGGGCAGTTATAAGCTGGTTGTATTGAAGTAGGCTAGGCCATTCTAGCCACCCCGGATGATTTAGGTTGTGACAGTGGTGGGTCCTACAGGACATGCCTGTTGCAAATCTAGCAATATGGTTATAATAGCTGAAGAGTTTGCTAAGAGTGGATTTGTTCAAATTAGTGAGTAGAGGGGAGGCATAGAGAGGAGTGGAAAGTAGATGGGAATGAGCAATAGCAGTCCTAGCAAATGGAGTAAGGAAAGGTTTGATCTTATAGAAGGATCTAAGTGTTTTGTTAATGGTTTTGCTAGTTTGATTGACATGGATATCACATTTGAGGGTGTTGTCTATTGTGACACCTAAGAGTTTGGTTTGCACATCCGGGGAGATAATGGTACCGTTATTAGACTTTATGGTACAGAGTAGTGAGGTGGGGGGGGTAATGGTACCGTTATTAGATTTTATGGTAAAGAGTAGTGAGGTGGGTAATGGTACGTTATTAGATTTTATGGTAAAGAGTAGTGAGGTGGGGGGGGTAATGGTACCGTTATTAGATTTTATGGTACAGAGTAGTGAGGTGGGGGGGGGTAATGGTACCGTTATTAGATTTTATGGTAAAGAGTAGTGAGGTGGGGGTAATGGTACGTATTAGATTTTATGGTACAGAGTAGTGAGGTGGGGGGTAATGGTATTAGATTTTATGGTACAGAGTAGTGAGGTGGGGGGTAATGGTACCGTTATTAGATTTTATGGTAAAGAGTAGTGAGGTGGGGGGGTAATGGTACCATTATTAGATTTTATGGTACACAGTAGTGAGGTGGGGGGGTAATGGTACCGTTATTAGATTTTATGGTACAGAGTAGTGAGGAAGACTTACAAGTGGGGGAGAAAAGAAGCAACTTTGTTTTGTTAGGGTTTAATATCAGATGACGGCTAGAGAGCCAGTTTTCAACTATATTGAATGTATTCTGGGTTAATGTGATTAGATCTGCCGGGAGGTGGCTGAACAAATCAAAGTGGCGTCATCCGCATATTGGATACAGGTAGGATTTGGGATGACAGTGGGAAGGTCATTAATAAAGAGAGAGAAAAGAAGGGGTCCTAGTATGGAGCCCTGGGGGACTCCTAGGGTGATGGGTAGACGGGCTGATAGTTTGTCCTGCCATAGGATGGCTTGTTGTCTAACACACAGGTAAGATTGAAATCATTGAAGTGCACGGCTATTTAGTGAGAATGCCTTAAGGGTGTGCATGAGTATTTGGTGGTTGACCATATCGAAGGCCTTGAAAAGATCTAAAAAGAGGGCTGAGGAAAGCTTGCTATTATTTTGGTTATGGTTCATGGTGTTAGAGAGGGATAGGAGGGCTGAGGTGGTACTGTGGTGTGGCCCAAAACTGTGCTGAGAGTTAGCCAACAGCTTATTCTGGGTAAGATAATGTATAAGTTGTTTATGGACACACTTCTCCATAATTTAGCCAATGGTGATAGAATAGCTATGGGTCTAAAGTTTGACAGTTCGAAGGAGTTGCCTCCTTTACGGGTTGGTATTACATTTGATATTTTCCAAATGGAGGGGATGGTGGCTTCAGGTAAGGTTCTATTGATTATGATGGAGATGGGGTATGCTATGACATCTGCTGCTTTTTGCAGATACTCTGGAGGAGATCAGCTGCTAGAGTAGTTGGTTTTAATTTCTTAATTAGAGATCTGATAAGTGATGTAGAAACAGGCTGAAAGCTAAAGGAGAGTGGGGTATTAGCTAAAGGACAGCGGGGGATTAGCTAAAGGAGAGTGGGGGATTAGCTAAAGGAGAGTGGGGTATTAGCTAAAGGAGAGTGGGGTAATAGCTAAAGGAGAGTGGGGTATTAGCTAAAGGAGAGTGGGGTATTAGCTAAAAGAGAGGGGTGTCAGCTAAAGGAGAGTGGGGGATTGGCTGTGGCAGAATTTGGGTTGGAGCAGCTGGGTGCCAGTTGGCTGACTAGGGATTGGATAGTCTCTGTGAAGACACTATTGAAGGTATTTGCAATATCCTCTGAGAATTTATGGTTGAAAACTGATGGGGTAGGAGTAGAAGACTATCCTGGGTGAAGAAGTTTGTTTATTCCTGCCCAAAACTTTTGAGGTTTGTTGTGATATTTTTGTTGAAGATGGTAGTAGGTTTTTTTGTCTAGTATAATAGATTTTTTGTGTGATTCCTTAGCTGTCGGTACCTGAGTTGATCTAGTGGGTCTTTTGTGGCACACCATTTGTCCCATGACTTATTTCTAGCTACAATTTTAGATTTGGTCTCTTTTGAGAGCCACGGGGCAGTTTTTGTGTTGGTAGTAATGGAGTGAGCAGGAGCGTGAGAATCAAGAATAGTAAGGAATATGGAATTAAAGTATGCTACTGCATCATCCAAAAAAAAAAAATTCCAAGATGCTTTAGGATCGACAAATTGCAAGCTTTAAGTTCATTTTGAAAATTGGTGGAGTTGAAGTTCTTATTATTTCTGATGGTTTTAAAGGTGGCCTGGTGGGGGTTGTCCACCTTGTGCTTGACAATGTACATAAGTAAGTGGTCACTTAGGTCATCTGGGTGGGTCCCTGACTTGTAAATATAGGTATGGCTGTTGATGAGTATTCAAACTAGGAAACTGTCTTTGTTATTGAGTTTGTCTATCCTGGTGGGGGAGGATATGAGCTGTGTAAAACCAAGTAGGTTGACATGGGTTGTAGGAGATTCCGAGGAACAGGTCTTCTAATCAATGTTAAAATCTCCAAGCACCATAGTTTCTTGGGGGTAGGTACTGGATAACCAGTGGAGGATGTCATCTGGGGTGGTTGTATTATTACCTGGGGGAATGTAAACACAGACAATGTTTATGCATTTGTTATTGTTAATCTGTAGTTTGGTAATAAGAATTTCTGCATTATGAACCTGGGATGGTTGTAGGGAGACTGTAGTAACATCTAGTGTATTTTTATAGAGTACAGCTACCCCACCACCCTTTCCAGTAGTACCATCTAATCTAAGTATGTGATACCCTGGTGGTATTACGTCATTGTTACAGTACAGGTACCCACCTCCCTTCCTAGTATTTTTTTTTTATTTTATATTATTTATTTTACATTTGTTGACCGGGATGGTCCGACTGGATGCATGTCCATTTTCAGCGGAGGCCCGGGGAGAAAAGCTCCACAGTGAAAAGAGTACACATTCATTTATATACAGGTAGATACACAATCACATGAATAATACTTCGGTCTGGTTTAAATACATTTACCAACAGCATAATTTGATCACAATTTCAAAATACAGTGTTATTACTATATCTTGCTACACTATCCTGGCCCTTGCAGAGTATAGTCAGACAATGAGGAACTTAATTACTGTAGTACAAGCAGAGATAGAATTTGGTGAACAGTTTATTTACAATTATTAAGACTAAGACAAACAAGAATCACACCGAGTAGTACAGGTGGAGTAGGTAAATGTTAGGTGTTTTAGAGGACTAGTCTGGATTAATGAATTGCTGGATTAATACATGGGCATAGCCAATGTGTCTTAAAAAATGGTTTAAGATTATTTTTAAATTGACAAAGGGAGGAAGTAAGTCTAAGGTTATTAGGGAGGGAATTCCAAACCTTTCCTATAGAATTAAAGAGCTACACCCAAATTATTAGATTTGGTGGTTTGGACCAGGAATCTATTTGAGGAGCGAAGACAGCTAAGATTGGAGTAGGGAATCAGAAGATTATTCAGGTAATAACAATGTAACAATGAGGTAATACCACCACCTCATTGTTACATTACAGTTACCCCACCACCCTTCCTAGTAGTATGACCTAAGCTAAGTATGTCGTACCCTGGAGGTATTACCACCGACCTAATCTAAGTATGTCATACCCTGGTGGTATTACCGCATTGTTACAGTACAGTTACCCACCACCCTTCCAAGAAGTACGAGCTAATCTAAATATGTCGTACCCTGGTGGTATTACCTCATTGTTACATTGCAGTTATCCCACCACACTTCCTAGTAGCATGATCTAATCTAAGTATGTAGTACCCTGATGGTATTTCCTCATTGTTACAGTACAGGTACCCACCACCCTTCCTAGTAGTACGACCTAATCTAAGTATGTCGTACCCTGGTAATATTACCTCATTGTTAGAGTACAGCTACCCCACCACCCTTCCTAGTAGTACGATCTAATCTAAGTATGTCGTACCCTGGTGGTATTACCTCATTGTTACAGTACAGCTACCCCACCACCCTTCCTAGTAGTACAATCGAATCTAAGTATGTTGTACCCTGGAGGTATTACCTCATTGTTACAGTACAGCTACCCGACCACCCTTGCTAGTAGTATGATCTAATCTAAGTATGTCATACCCTGGTGGTATTACCTTATCGTTGCAGTACAGCTACCCCACCACCCTTCCCAGTAGTACGATCTAATCTGAGTATGTGGTACCCTGGTGGTATTACTTCATTGTTACAGTACAGCTACCCCACCACCCTTCCTAGTAGTATGATCTAATCTAAGTATGTGGTACCCTGGTGGTATTACCGCATTGTTACAGTACAGTTACCCACCACCCTTCCAAGTAGTACGAGCTAATCTAAGTATGTTGTACCCTGGTGGTATTACCTCATTGTTACATTACAGTTACCCCACCACCCTTCCTAGTAGTATGACCTAAGCTAAGTATGTCGTACCCTGGAGGTATTACCTCATTGTTACACTACAGCTACCCCACCACCTTTCCTAGTAGTACAATCAAATCTAACTATGTCGTACCCTGGGGGTATTACCTCATTGTTACAGTACAGCTACCCCACCATCCTTCCTAGTAGTACGATCTAATCTAAGTATGTCGTACCCTGGGGGTATTACCTCATTGTTACAGTACATCTACCCCACCACCCTTCCTAGTAGTATGATCTAATCTAATTATGTGATACCCTGGTGGTATTACCTCATTGTTACAGTACAGCTACTCTGCCACCCTTCCTAGTAGTACGATCTAATCTAAGTATGTCGTACCCTGGTGGTATTATCTCATTGTTACAGTACAGCTATCCCACCAGGCTTCCTAGTAGTACGATCTAATCTAAGTATGCCGTACCCTGGTGGTATTACCTCATTGTTACAGTACAGCTACCCCACCACCCTTGCTAGTAGTACGATCTAATCTAAGTATGTCATACCCTAGTGGTATTACCTTATCGTTGCAGTACAGCTACCCCACCACCCTTCCCAGTAGTACGATCTAATCTGAGTATGTGGTACCCTGGTGGTATTACTTCATTGTTACAGTACAGCTACCCCACCACCTTTCCTAGTAGTATGATCTAATCTAAGTATATCGTACCCTGGTAATATTACCTCATTGTTACAGTACAGCTACCCCACCACCCTTCCTAGTAGAACAATCAAATCTAACTATGTCGTACCCTAGAGGTATTACCTCATTGTTACAGTACACCTACCCCACCACCCTTCCTAGTAGTATGATCTAATCTAAGTATGTGGTACCCTGGTGGTATTACCTCAATGTTATAGTACAGGTACCAACCACCCTTCCTAGTAGTATGACCTAATCTAAGTATGTCGTACCCTGGTGGAATTACCTCATTGTTACAGTACAGCTACCCCACCACCCTTCCTAGTAGTATGATCTAATCTAAGTATGTGGTTCCCTGGTGGTATTACCACATTGTTACAGTACAGCTACCCTACCACCCTTCCTGGTAGTACGATCTAATCTAAGTATGTCATACCCTGGTAATATTACCTCATTGTTACAGTACACCTACCCCACCACCCTTCATAGTAGTGCAATCTAATCTAAATATGTCATACCCTGGTGGTATTACCTCATTGTTACAGTACAGCTACCCCACCACCCTTCCTAGTAGTATGATCTAATCTAAGTATGTCGTACCCTGGTGGCGTTACCTCATTGTTACAGTACACCTACCCCACCACCCTTCCTAGTAGTACTAACTAATCTAAGTATGTCGTACCCTGGTGGCATTACCTCATTGTTACAGTATAGCTACCACACCACCTTTCCTAGTAGTACAATCGAATCTAACTATGTCGTACCCTGGGGGTATTACCTCATTGTTACAGTAGAGCTACCCCACCACCCTTCCTAGTAGTACGATCTAATCTAAGTATGTGGTACCCTGGTTGTATTACCTCATTGTTACACTATAGCTACCCCACCACCTTTCCTACTAGTACAATCGAATCTAGCTATGTCGTACCCTGGGGTATTACCTCATTGTTACAGTAGAGCTACCCCACCACCCTTCCTAGTAGTACGATCTAATCTAAGTATGTGGTACCCTGGTGGTATTACCTCATTGTTACATTACAGTTACTCCACCACCTTTCCTTGTAGTATGACCTAAACTAAGTATGTCGTACCCTGGGGGTATTACCTCATTGTTACACTACAGCTACCCCACCACTTTTCCTAGTAGTACAATCGAATCTAACTATGTCATACCCTGGGGGTTTTACCTCATTGTTACAGTACAGCTATCCCACCAGCCTTCCTAGTAGTATGATCTAATCAAAGTATGTCGTACCCTGGTGGTATTACCTCATTGTTACAGTACAGCTGCCCTACCACCCTTCCTAGTAGTACGATCTAATCTAAGTATGTGGTACCCTGGTGGTATTACCTCATTGTTACAGTACAGCTACCCCACCTCCCTTCCTGGTAGTATGATTTAATCTAAGTATGTCGTACCCTGGTAATATTACATCATTGTTACAGTACACCTACCCCACCACCCTTCCTAGTAGTGCAATCTATTCTAAATATGTCATGCCATGGTGGTGTTACCTCATTGTTACAGTACAGGTACCCACCACCCTTCCTAGTAGTACGAACTAATGTAAGTATGTCGTACCCTGGTGGTATTACCTCATTGTTACAGTACAGCTACCCCACCACCCTTCCTAGTTCCTAGTAGTACTATCTAATCTAAGTATGTGGTACCCTGGTGGTATTACCTCACTGTTACAGTACAGCTACCCCACCACCCTTCCTAGTAGTGCAATCTATTCTAAATATGTCATGCCCTGGTGGTGTTACCTCATTGTTACAGTACAGGTACCCACCACCCTTCCTAGTAGTACGATCTAATCTAAGTATGTCGTAACCTGGTGGTGTTACCTCATTGTTACAGTACACCTACCCCACCTCCCTTCCTAGTAGTACCAACTAATCTAAGTATGTCGTACCCTGGTAGCATTACCTCATTGTTACAGTACAGCTACCCCACCACCCTTCCTAGTAGTACAATCTAATCTAAGTATGTGGTACCCTGGTGGTATTACCTCATTGTTACAGTACAGCTACCCCACCACCCTTCCTAGTAGTACGATCTAATATAAGTATGTGGTACCCTGGTGGTATTACCTCATTGTTACAGTACAGCTTCCCCACCACCCTTCCAAGTAGTATGATCTAATCTAAGTATGTCGTACCCTGGGAATATTACCTCATTGTTACAGTACACCTACCCCACCACCCTTCTTAGTAGTGCAATCTAATCTAAATATGTCGTACCCTGGTGGTGTTACCTCATTGTTACAGTATACCTACCCCACCACCCTTCCTCGTAGTGCAATCTAATCTAAGTATGTGGTACCCTAGGAGTATTACCTAATTGTTACAATACAGCTACCCCACCACCCTTCCTAGTAGTATGATCTAATCGAAGTATGTGATAGCCTGGTGGTATTAACTTATTGTTACAGTACAGCTACCCCTCCACCCTTCCTAGTAGTATGATCTAATCTAAGTATGTTGTACCTTGGTGGCCTTACCTCATTGTTACAATACAGCTATCCCACCACCCTTCTTAGTAGTACGATCTAATCTAAGTATGTCGTACTCTGGTGGTATTACCTCATTGTTACCGTACAGCTACCCCACCACCCTTCCTAGTAGTGCTATCTAATCTAAGTTTGTCATACCCTGGGGGTATTACCTCATTGTTATAGTACAGCTACCCCAACACCCTTCCTAGTAGTACAATCTAATCAAAGTATGTCATACCCTGGTGGTGTTACCTCATTGTTACAGTACACCTACCCCACCACCATTTCTAGTTGTACCAACTAATATAAGTATGTTGTACCCTGGTGGTATTACCTCATTGTTGCAGTACAGCTACCCCACCACCCTTCCTAGTAGTACGATTTAATCTAAGTATGTGGTACCCTGGAGGTATTACCTCATTGTTACAGTACAGCTACCCCACTACCCTTTCTAGTAGTACGATCTAATGTAAGTATGTGGTACCCTGGGAGTATTACCTCATTGTTACACTACAGCTACCCCACCACCCTTCTTAGTAGTACGATCTAATCTAAGTATGTGGTACCCTGGGAGTATTACCTCATTGTTACACTACAACTACCCCACCACCCTTCCTAGTAGTACGATCTAATCTAAGTATGTCGTACCCTCATGGTATTACCTCATTGTCTTTAGTTACCAGTTTTAGCCAGGTCTCTGTAAGACATAATACATCGGGGGAGTAAACTGCTAAGAGGGCATGCAGATTATGGACCTTATTGTTTATGCTTATGATGTTTAGTTGGCAGGTCAGGAGAGAATGAGTGGGGCTATTAGCCAGTGTTATGTTAGAAGGAATATTAGTTTGGGGAATGGAATCAGCAGGTTGGGATGGGCTTTGGTTTGGGTGGATGTCTCCATCCATTGTCAGGCTGCAATGTAAGCTAACTATGAGTTTCATAATTGTGTTTATAAATTTTTGGTAATGTTTAGTTTTAGGGCTGATATACTTGGATCTAATCAGGTTGTAGTTTTTTGGAATGGTGGGGTCAGGTATGTGGGGAATTATGAAGTGGTCAGTATTGTTTGATACTGATGTAGTGACAGTTTGGGATTTTGGGTAGTGGACACCTAGGTAGGGCTGATTTTCATAGGTGCTGAGGAGGTATGGAATGAGTAACAGAGGTAACTGTGAAAATAGTAGCAGTATTTTAAGGGATAACATAGTGCCTGGCTGGGGCATTACGTTGGAACTGTATTTGGAGCAGGGGTAAATTAAGATAACTAGGAAGATTAGTGGCAGGTAGGGGGTTGTTTGATCTAGGAGGTTATCTTTGTTAGGTTATAGTGGAGGGGGGTTGATTTTTAGAGCTTTAAATTTAGCACCACTAGGGGTGGATGAGATTTGGGGGCAGGACAGGGTGCAGATCAAGCCCAAGCACAGTGAGGGAGAGTGGAGTGGGGCCAAACCAAACCACGAGGTACCTGATTTCTTTGCGTGCAAGGCAAGTAATTGTAAAATGTTATATTTTATTTCTCCAGTTTTATACTGCAGATGTTATATTTTATTTCTCTAGTTTTATACTGCAGATTGATAGTACACACTTGGGGAGGTAAAAAAGATAATATTTGCCACTAGTAGCTCTTTAACCAGCATCGAAATAATTAGCTAAAAACAACACTAAGAAATTCCAGAGGTCTAATGGTTTACTAGTGAGAAGAATTCAACTGCTAGTGAGCACTTGTGTCCTGATGGAAAACTAGTAATTTAAAGATGGCTCCATAAACAGCAGGAATCTAATACAGACTTAGTACTGGGGGTGGGGGTAGCAAAAAGGATGTGAACCAGGTGTAATGCAAAAAAAAAAGCCGAACCAAGCAGTGGAAAACTATGAGTGAAGACCTCAGAGGGAGTGAGTAATAATACAATCTTTACCTGTAAAGTGAAGGACAGAAGAGACAGGAAAGTTTATTAAGGTTGGGAGTATGGCTTCACTTTGACTTGCTTATCAGTAGCCAGTTTATGCACAGATTAGAGTAGGGAGATATGTTAGCAATGAAGGGGAATGTATAGAGATGCAAATAAACAGGTGGGGCTCAAGTGATACAAAACTAAGGCAAACAGCACTGAAAGGGCTGCTTGAGGGTTAAGTTTTAATCACAGCGAATAGGAAGAACCTGAATTAATCGTATACTGTCTAGTGGACAGTTAGGATTACTACACAAGCTGGGTGGGGGGGACACAAGGCTCAAACAGTCAGTGTTATTAGACCAATGAGAACTACTAAGTAACACTGCTAATGTTAAAGTATCACTATCATAACACATACATGTAGAATGCCTGGGTGGACTGACCTTGCTCTTCGGGCTCAAAGGGCATATCCTTGGTTTAGATTTGCAGTACTGATTTCTTCCTAGACTGTATGGGTGGGTTGGTAGTTGCAGACTGCATAGTTGCCCAAGTGTGTTATGAAGCATGAGAAACAGAGTGAAGCTAATAGAATGAGCTATAACAAGCTTGCAGAATGAGACAAAATATTAACTTTCCTTGATATTGTATGACTTCAGATGATGTTACATTAAGTAAAAGTATAAAGCGAAAGAAAGCTCTATGTGTGGGGATGTTGGTGGGGGGGGGGCTTACCCACATTTTATGTCAGGTCGATGATTTATTTTTATGTTAAGAAGCTTTCAGTGCAGTGTGATCAGGACCCTCTGGGGCATGCTATATCCTATTCCGCTAAATGTGCTCACAGATACATACATACTATGTTATTTTATTTTGTGTGTGTGTGTGTGTGTGTGTGTGTGTGTGTGTGTGTGTGTGTGTGTGTGTGTGTGTGTGTGTGTGTGTGTGTGTGTGATTGTGGTTGATATAGATGAAGGCTAGGATTCATAATGAAGCCTGCCTTTGTAGACAAAACATGCTGCATGAGATGCTTATTGATAGTGGGTGTTATAAGTAATGAATAATGAAAAACCTGTTGTATACTGTTAATGTTAGTTCTCCATTATGGAAGCAGCAGTAAGCCAGACAGTACTATCTGTAGCAGACATGAAAACTCTCTGTATATGACATTGTGCACAGGACAGGGGGTTAGTGACAGCAGTCATGCTGTACACAGGACAGGGGGTAGTGACAGCAGTCATGCTGTGCACAAGACAGGGGGTTAGTGACAGCAGTCATGCTGCACAGGACAGGGGGTTAGTGACAGCAGTCATGCTGTGCACAGGACAGGGGGTTAGTGACAGCAGTCATGCAGCACAGCACAGGGGGTTAGTGACAGCAGTCATACTGTACACAGGACAGGGGGTAGTGACAGCAGTCATGCTGTGCACAGGACAGGGGGTAGTGACAGGTGTCATGCAGCACAACACAGGGGGTTGGTGACAGCAGTCATGCTGTGTACAGGACAGGGGGTTAGTGACAGTAGTCATGCTGTGCACAGAACAGGGGGTTAGTGACAGCAGTCATGCTGTGCACAGGACAGGGGGTTAGTGACAGCAGTCATGCTGTGCACAGGACAGGGAGTTAGTGACAGCAGTCATGCTGTGCACAGGACAGGAGGTTAGTTACAGCAGTCATGCTGTGCACAGGACAGGGGTAGTGACAGCAGTCATGCTTCACAGCACAGGGGGTTAGTGACAGCAGTGATGCTGTGCACAGGACAGGGGGTTAGTGACAGTAGTCATGCTGTGCACAGAACAGGGGGTTAGTGACAGCAGTCATGCTGTGCACATAACAGGGGGTTAGTGACAGCAGTCATGTTGTGAACAAGACAGGGGGTTAGTGACAGTAGTCATGCTGCACAGCACAGGGGGTTAGTGACAGCAGTCATGCTGTGCACAGAACAGGGGAGTAGTGACAGCAGTCATGCTGTGCACAGGACAGGGGGTTAGTGACAGCAGTGATGCTGTGCACAAGATGAGGGGTAGTAAATGCAGTCATGCAGAGCACAGGACAGGGGGTTAGTGACAGCAGTCATGTTGTGCACAAGACAGGGTGTTTGTGACAGCAGTCATGCTGTGCACAGGACAGGGGTTTAGTGTCAGCAGTCATGCTGTGCACAGGACAGGGGGTTAGTGACAGCAGTCATGCTGCACAGCACAGGGGGTTAGTGACAGCAGTCATGCTGTGCACAGGACAGGGGTTAGAGACAGCAGTCATGCTGTGCACAGGACATGGAGTTAGTGACAGCAGTTATGCTGTGAACAGGACAAGGGGTTAGTGACAGCAGTCATGCTGTGCACAGGACAGGGGGTTAGTGACAGCAGTCATGCTGCATAGCACAGGGGTTAGTAACAGCAGTCATGCTATGCACAGGACAGGGGGGTAGGGACAGCAGTCATGCTGTGCACAGGATAGGGGGTTAGTGACAGCAGTCATGCTATGCACAGGACAGGGGGTAGTGACAGCAGTAATGCTGTGCACAGGACAGGGGGTTAGTGACAGCAGTCATGCTGTGCACAGGACAGGGGGTTAGTGTCAGCAGTCATGCTGTGTACAGGACAGGGGTTAGTGACAGCAGTCATGCTGCACAGCACAGGGGGTTAATGACAACAGTCATGCTGCACATCACAGGGGTTAGTGACAACAGTCATGCTGTTCACAGGACAGGGGGTTAGTCACAGCAGTCATGCTGTACACAGGATAGGGGGTTAGTGGTGGCAGTCATGCTGTGCACAGGATATGGGGGTTAGTGACAGCAGTCATGTTGCGCACAGGACAGGGGGATGGTGACAGCAGTCATGCTGTGCACACGATAGGGGTTAGTGACAGCAGTCATGCTGTGCACAGGACAGGGGGTTAGGGACAGCAGTCATGCTGTACACAGGACAGGGGTTTAGTGTCAGCAGTCATGCTGTGCACAGGACAGGGGGTTAGTGACAGCAGTCATGTAGTGCCCAGGACAGGGGTTAGTGACAGCAGTCAATCTGTTCACAGGCCAGGGGGTTACTGACAGTAGTCATGCTGTGCACAGGACAGGGGGTTAGTGACCACAGTGATGCTGTCCACAGGACAGGGGGTTTGACACAACTTTCATGCTGTGCACAGGACAGGGGGTTAGTGACAGCAGTCATGCTGCACAGCACAGGGGGTTAGTGACAGCAGTCATGCTGTGCACAGGACAGGGGGTTAAAGACAGCAGTCATGTTGTGCACAGGCCAGGGAGTTAGTGACAGCAGTTATGCTGTGAGCAGGACAAGGGGTTAGTGACAACAGTCATACTGTGCACAGGACAGGGGGTTAGTGACAGCAGCCATGCTGTGCACAGGACAGGGGGGTAGTGACAGCAGGCATGCTGTGTACAGGACAGGGGTTTAGTGACAGCAGCCATGCTGTGCACAGTATGAGGGGTAGTGACAGCAGTCATGCTGTGCACAGGACAGGGGGTTAGTGACAGCAGTCATGCTTTGCACAGGACAGGGGTTAGTGTCAGCAGTCATACTGTGCACAGGACAGGGGTTAGTGACAGCAGTCATGCTGCACAGCACAGGGGGTTAGTGACAGCAGTCATGCTGCACAGCACAAGGGGTTAGTGACAGGAGTCATGCTCTGCACAGGACAGGGGGTTAGTGACAGCAGTCATGCTGTACACAGGATAGGGGTTAGTGGTGGCAGTCATGCTCTGCACAGGACAGGGGGTTAGTGACAGCAGTCATGCTGTGCACAGGACAGGGGTTAGTGACAGCAGTCATGCTGTGTACAGGATAGGGGGTTAGTGACAGCAGTCATGCTGTGCACAGGACAGGGGGTTAGGGACAGCAGTCATGCTGTACACATGACAGGGGGTTAGTGACAGCAGTCATGCAGTACACAGGACAGGGGGTTAGTGACAACAGTCATGCTGTGTACAGGACAGGGGTTTAGTGACATCAGTCATGCTGTGCATAAGACAGTGGTTAGTGACAGCAGTCATGCTGTGCACAGGATAGGAGGTTAGTGACAGCAGTCATGCTGTGCACAGGACAGGGGTAGTGACAGCAGTCATGCTTCACAGCACAGGGGGTTAGTGACAGCAGTGATGCTGTGCACAGGACAGGAGTTAGTCATAGCAGTGATGCTGTGCACAGGACAGGGGGTTAGTGACAGCAGTCATGCTGTGCACAGGATGAGGGGTAGTAAACACAGTCATGCAGTGCACATGACAAGGGTTAGTGACAGCAGTCATGTTGTGCACAGGACATGGGGTAGTGACAGCAGTCATGCTGCACAGCACAGGGGGTTGGTGACAGCAGTCATGCTGCACAGCACAAGGGGTTAGTGACAGGAGTCATGCTGTGCACAGGACAGGGGGTTAGTGACAGCAGTCATGCTGTGCACAAGACAGGGGTTAGTGACAGCAGTCATGCTGTGCACAGGACAGGGGGTTAGTGACAGCAGTCATGTTGTGCACAGGACAAGGGATTAGTGACAGCAGTCATACTGCACAGCACAGGGGTTAGTGAGAGCAGTCATGCTTTGCACAGGACATGGGGGTAGGGACAGCAGTCATGCGCTGCACAGGACAGGGGGTTAGTGACAGCAGTCATGCCCTGCACAGGACAGGGGTTAGTGACAGCAGTCATGCTGTACACAACATAGGAGGTTAGTGGCTGCAGTCATGATGTGCACAGGATAGTGGGTTAGTGACAGCAGTCATGCTGTGCACAGGACAGGGGGTTAGTGACAGCAGTCATGCTGTGCACAGGACATGGGGTTAGTGACAGCAGTCATGTAGTGCTCAGGACAGGGGGTTAGTGACAGCAGTCATACTGTACACAGGACAGGGGGTAGTGACAGCAGTCATGCTGTGCACAGGACAGGGGATTAGTGACAGCAGTCATGCTGTGCACAGGACAGGGGGTAGTGACAGGTGTCATGCAGTACAACACAGGGGGCTGGTGACAGCAGTCATGCTGTGTACAGGACAGGGGTTAGTGACAGCAGTCATGCTGTGCACAGAACAGGGGAGTAGTGACAGCAGTCATGCTGTGCACAGGACAGGGGGTTAGTGACAGCAGTGATGCTGTGCACAAGACAGGGTATTTGTGACAGCAGTCATGCTGTGCACAGGACAGGGGTTAGTGACAGCAATCATGCTTTGCATAGGACAGGGGTTAATGTCAGCAGTCATGCTGTGCATAAGACAGTGGTTAGTGACAGCAGTCATGCTGTGCACAGGATAGGAGGTTAGTGACAGCAGTCATGCTGTGCACAGGACAGGGGTTTAGTCTCAGCAGTCATGCTGTGCACAGGACAGGGGGTTAGTGACAGCAGTCATGCTGCACAGCACAGGGGGTTAATGACAACAGTCATGCTGCACATCACAGGGGGTTAGTGACAACAGTCATGCTGTTCACAGGACAGGGGGTTAATCACAGCAGTCATGCTGTACACAGGATAGGGGGTTAGTGGTGGCAGTCATGCTGTGCACAGGATATGGGGGTTAGTGACAGCAGTCATGTTGCGCACAGGACAGGGGGATGGTGACAGCAGTCATGCTGTGCACACGATAGTGGTTAGTGACAGCAGTCATGCTGTGCACAGGACAGGGGGTTAGGGACAGCAGTCATGCTGTACACAAGACAGGGGGTTAGGGACAGCAGTCATGCAGTACACAGGACAGGGGGTTAGTGACAACAGTCATATAGTGTACAGGACATGGGGCTAGTGACAGCAGTCAATCTGTTCACAGGCCAGGGGGTTAGTGACAGTAGTCATGCTGTGCACAGGACAAATGGTTAATGACCACAGTCATGCTGTGCACAGGACAGGGGGTTTGAGAAAACTTTCATGCTGTGCACAGGACAGGGGGTTAGTGACAGCAGTCATGCTGCACAGCACAGGGGGTTAGTGACAGCAGTCATGCTGTGCACAGGACAGGGGGTTAGTGACAGCAGTCATGCTGTGCACAGGCCAGGAAGTTAGTGACAGCAGTCATGCTGTGCACAGGACAAGGGATTAGTGACAGCAGTCATACTGTGCACAGGACAGGGGATAGTGACAGCAGTCATGCTGCACAGCACAGGGGGTTAGTGAGAGCAGTCATGCTGTGCACAGGACAGGGGGGTAGGGACAGCAGTCATGCTGTGCACAGGATAGGGGGTTAGTTACAGCAATCATGCTCTGCACAGAACAGGGGGTAGTGAAAGCAGTAATGCTGTGCACAGGACAGGGGGTTAGTGACAGCAGTCATGCTTTGCATAGGACAGGGGTTAGTGTCAGCAGTCATGCTGTGTACAGGACAGGGGTTAGTGACAGCAGTCATGCTGCACAGCACAGGGGGTTAATGACAACAGTCATGCTGCACATCACAGGGGGTTAGTGACAACAGTCATGCTGTTCTCAGGACAGGGGGTTAGTCACAGCAGTCATGTTGTACACAGGATAGGGGGTTAGTGGTGGCAGTCATGCTGTGCACAGGATATGGGGGTTAGTGACAGCAGTCATGCTGCGCACAGGACAGGGGGATGGTGATAGCAGTCATGCTGTGCACACGATAGGGGTTAGTGACAGCAGTCATGCTGTGCCCAGGACAGGGGGTTAGAGACAGCAGTCATGCTGTACACAAGACAGGGGGTTAGGGACAGCAGTCATGCAGTACACAGGACAGGGGGTTAGTGACAACAGTCATGTAGTGTACAGGACAGGGGCTAGTGACAGCAGTCAATCTGTTCACAGGACAGGGGGTTAGTGACAGTAGTCATGCTGTGCACAGGACAGGGGGTTAGTGACCGCAGTCATGCTGTCCACAGGACAGGGGGTTTGAGACAACTTTCATGCTGTGCACAGGACAGGGGGTTAGTGACAGCAGTCATGCTGTGCACAGGACAGGGGGTTAGTGACAGCAGTCATGCGGCACAGCACAGGGGGTTAGTGACAACAGTCATACTGCACAGCAAAGGGGGTTAGTGACAGCAGTCATGCTGTGAACAGGAGAGGGGGTTATTGACAGTAGTTATGCTGCGCAGCACAGGGTGTTAGTGACAGCAGTCACGCTGTTCACAAGATGAGGGTAGTAACAGCAGTCATGCAGTGAACAGGACAGGGGGTTAGTGACAGCAGTCATGCTGTGCACAAGACAGGGGGTTAGTGACAGCAGTCATGCTGTGCACAGGACAGGGGGTTCGTGACAGCAGTCATGCTTCACAGCACAGGGGGTTAGTGACAGCAGTCATGCTGCACAGCACAAGGTGTTAGTGACAGCATCATGCTGTGCACAGGACAGGGGGTTAGTGGCAGCAGTCATGCTGTGCACAGGACAGGGGTTTAGTGACAGCAGTCATGCTGTGCACAGGATGGGAGGTTAGTGACAGCAGTCATGCTGTGCACAGGACAGGGGATTAGTGACAGCAGTCATACTGCACAGTACAGGGGTTAGTGAGAGCAGTCATGCTGTGCACAGGACATGGGGGTAGGGACAGCAGTCATGCGCTGCACAGGACAGGGGGTTAGTGACAGCAGTCATGCCCTGCACAGGACAGGGGTAGTGACAGCAGTAATGCTGTGCACAGGACAGGGGTGTAGTGTCAGCAGTCATGCTGTGTACAGGACAGGGGTTAGTGACAGCAGTCATGCTGCATAGCACAGGGGGTTAATGACAGCAGTCATGCTTCATAGCACAGGGGGTGAGTGACAGCAGTCATGCTGTGCACAGGACCTGGGGTTAGTGACAGCAGTCATGCTGTACACAACATAGGAGGTTAGTGGCTGCAGTCATGATGTGCACAGGATAGTGGGTTAGTGACAGCAGTCATGCTGTGCACAGGACAGGGGGTTAGTGACAGCAGTCATGCTGTGTACAGGATAGGGGGTTAGTGACAGCAGTCAAGCTCTGAACAGGACAAGGGGTTAGGGACAGCAGTCATGCTGTACACAGGACAGCGGGTTAGTGACAACAGTCTTGCAGTGCACAGGACAGGGGGCTAGTGACAGCAGTCAATCTGTGCACAGGAGAGGTGGTTAGTGATGGCAGTCATGCTGTGCACAGGACAGGGGGTTAGTGACAGCAGTCATGCTGTGCACAGGACAGGGGGTTAGTGATAGCAGTCATGCTCTGCACAGGACAGGGGGTAGTGACAGGAGTCATGCAGCACAACACAGGGGGTTGGTGACAGCAGTCATGCTGTGTACAGGACAGGGGGTTAGTGACAGTAGTCATGCTGTGCACAGAACAGGGGGTTAGTGACAGCAGTCATGCTGTGCACATAGCAGGGGGTTAGTGACAGCAGTCATGTTGTGAACAAGACAGGGGGTTAGTGACAGTAGTCATGCTGCACAGCACAGGGGGTTAGTGACAGCAGTCATGCTGTGCACAGGACAGGGGGTTAGTGACAGCAGTCATGCTGTGCACAGGACAGGGGGTTAGTGACAGCAGTCATGCTGTGCACAAGACAGGGTATTTGTGACAGCAGTCATGCTGTGCACAGGGCAGGGGGTTAGTGACAGCAGTCATGCTGTGCTCAGGACAGGGGTTAGTGACAGCAGTCATGCTGCACAGCACAGGGGTTTGGTGACAGCAGCCATGCTGCACATCACAGGGGTTAGTGACAGCAGTCATGCTGTGCACAGGACAGGGGTTAGTCACAGCAGTCATGCTGTACACAGGACAGGGGGTTAGTGACAGCAGTCATACTGTGCACAGGACAGGTGGTAGTGACAGCAGTCATGTTGCACAGCACAGGGGGTTGGTGACAGCAGTTATGCTATGCACATGACAGTGGTTAGTGACAGCAGTCATGCTGTGCACAGGACAGGGGTTAGTGACAGCAGTCATGCTGTACACAAGACAGGGGTTAGTGACAGCAGTCATGCACTGCACATGACAAGGGTTAGTGACAGCAGTCATGCTGTACAGGACAGGGGTTAGTGACAGCAGTCATGCTGTGCACAGGACAGGGGTTAGTGACAGCAGTCATGCTGTGCACAGGACAAATGGTTAGTGACAGCAGTCATGCTGTGCACAGGACAGGGGGTTAGAGAAAGCAGTCATGCTGTGCACAGGACAGAGGGTTAGTGACAGCAGTCATGCTGCACAGCACAGGGGGTTAGTGACAGCAGTCATGCTGTGCACAGGACAGGGGGTTAGAGACAGCAGTCATGCTGTGCACAGGCCAGGGAGTTAGTGACAGCAGTTATGCTGTGAGCAGGACAAGGGTTTAGTGACAGCAGTCATACTGTGCACAGGACAGGGGGTTAGTGACAGCAGTCATGCTGCATAGCACAGGGGTTAGTAACAGCAGTCATGCTATGCACAGGACAGGGGGGTAGGGACAGCAGTCATGCTGTGCACAGGATAGGGGGTTAGTGACAGCAGTCATGCTATGCACAGGACAGGGGGTAGTGACAGCAGTAATGCTGTGCACAGGACAGGGGGTTAGTGACAGCAGTCATGCTGTGCACAGGACAGGGGGTTAGTGTCAGCAGTCATGCTGTGTACAGGACAGGGGTTAGTGACAGCAGTCATGCTGCACAGCACAGGGGGTTAATGACAACAGTCATGCTGCACATCACAGGGGGTTAGTGACAACAGTCATGCTGTTCTCAGGACAGGGGGTTAGTCACAGCAGTCATGTTGTACACAGGATAGGGGGTTAGTAACAACAGTCATGCTGTGCACAGGACAGGGGGTTAGTGACAGCAGTCATGCTGTGCACAGGACATGGGGCTAGTGATAGCAGTCATGCTGTGCACAGGATGGGGTAGTAAATGCAGTCATGCAGTGCACAGGACAGGGGGTTAGTGACAGGAGTCATGTTTTGCACAGGACAGGGGTTAGTGACAGCAGTCATACTGTACACAGGACAGGGGGTAGTGACAGCAGTCATGCTGTGCACAGGACAGGGGGTAGTGACAGCAGTCATGCTGTGCACAGGACAGGGGTTTTGAGACAGCAGTCATGCTGTGCACAGGACAGGGGGTTAGTGACAACAGTCATGCTGTCCACAGGACAGGGGGTTTGTGACAACAGTCATGCTCTGCACAGGACAAGGGGTTAGTGACAGCAGTCATGCTGTGCACAGGACAGGGGGTTAGTGACAGCAGTCATGCTGTGCACAGGACAGGGGGTTAGTGACAGCAGTCATGCTGTGCACAGGACAGGGGGTTAGTGACAGCAGTCATGCTGTGCACAGGACAGGGGGTAGTGACAGCAGTCATGCTGTGCACAGGACAGGGGGTTAGTGACAGCAGTCATGCTGTGCACAGGATGAGGGTAGTAACAGTAGTCATGCAGTGAACAGTACAGGGAGTTAGTGACAGCAGTCATGCTGTGCACAGGACAGGGGGTTAGTGACAGCAGTCATGCTGTGCACAGGACAGGGGGTTAGTGACAGCAGTCATGCTGCACAGCACAGGGGGTTAGTGACAGCAGTCATGCTGCACAGCACAAGGGGTTAGTGACAGGAGTCATGCTGTGCACAGGACAGGGGGTTAGTGACAGCAGTCATGCTGTGCACAAGACAGGGGTTAGTGACAGCAGTCATGCTGTGCACAGGATGGGAAGTTAGTGACAGCAGTCATCCTGTGCACAGGACAGGGGGTTAGTGACAGCAGTCATACTGTACAGCACAGTGGTTAGTGACAGCAGTCATGCTGTGCACAGCACAGGGGGTTAGTGACAGCAGTGATGCTGTGCACAGGACAGGGAGTTAGTGACAGTAGTCATGCTGCACAGCACAGGGGGTTAGTGACAGCAATCATGCTTTGCATAGGACAGGGGTTAATGTCAGCAGTCATGCTGTGCATAAGACAGTGGTTAGTGACAGCAGTCATGCTGTACGCAGTACAGGGGGTAGTGACAGCAGTCATGCTGTGCACAGGACAGGGTGTTAGTGACAGCAGTCATGCTGTGCACAAGACAGGGGTTAGTGACAGCAGTCATGCTGTGCACACGATAGGAGGTTAGTGACAGCAGTCATGCTGTGCACAGGACAGGGGTAGTGACAGCAGTCATGCTGTGTACAGGATAGGGGGTTAGTGACAGCAGTCATGCTGTGCACAGGACAGGGGGTTAGGGACAGCAGTCATGCTGTGCACAGGACAGGGGGTTAGTGACAGCAGTCATGCTGTGCACAGGACAGGGGGTTAGTGACAGCAGTCATGCTGTGCACAGGACAGGGGTTAGTGACAGCAGTCATGCTGTGCACAGGACAGGGGGTTAGTGACAGCAGTCATGCTGTGCACAAGACAGGGGTTAGTGACAGCAGTCATGCTGTGCACAGGACAGGGGTAGTGACAGCAGTCATGCTGTGCACAGGACAGGGGGTAGTGACAGCAGTCATGCTGTCGATAGCACAGGGGGTTAGTGACAGCAGTCATGCTGTCCACAGCACAGGGGGCTAGTGACAGCAGTGATGCTGTGCACAGGACAGGGAGTTAGTGAGAGTAGTCATGCTGCACAACACAGGGGGTTAGTGACAGCAATCATGCTTTGCATAGGACAGGAGTTAATGTCAGCAGTCATGCTCTGCACAAGACAGGGGTTAGTGACAGCAGTCATGCTGTGCACAGGACAGGGGGATAGTGACAGCAGTCATGCTGTGCACAGGACAGGGGTTAGTGACAGCAGTCATGCTGTGCACAGGACAAGGGTTAGTGACAGCAGTCATGCTTTGCATAGGACAGGAGTTAATGACAGCAGTCATGCTCTGCACAGGACAGGGGTTAGTGACAGTAGTCATGCTGTGCACAGGATAGGGGTATAGTGACAGCAGTCATGCTGTGCACAGGACAGGGGGTTAGTGTCAGCAGTCAAGCTGTGCACAGGATAGGGAGTTAGTGACAGCAATCATGCTGCAGAGCACAGGGGGTTAGTGATAGTAGTCATGCTGTGCACAGGATAGGGGGTTAGTGACAGCAGTCATGCTGTGCACAGGACAGGGGGCTAGTGATAGCAGTCATGCTGTGCACAGAGTAAGGGGTAGTAAATGCAGTCATGCAGTGCACAGGACAGGGGGTTAGTGACAGGAGTCATGTTTTGCACAAGACAGGGGGTTAGTGACAGCAGTCATGCTGTGCACAGGACAGGGGTTTAGTGTCAGCAGTCATGCTGAGCACAGGGCAGGGGATTAGTGGCAGCAGTCATGCTGCACAGCACAGGGGGTTAGTGACAGCAGTCATGCTGTGCACAGGACAGGGGGTTAGTGACAGCAGTCATGTTGTGCACAGGCCAGGGAGTTAGTGACAACAGTCATGCTGTGAACAGGACAAGGGGTTAGTGACAGCAGTCATGCTGTGCACAGGACAGGGGATAGGGACAGCAGTCATGCTGTGCACAGGATAGGGGGTTAGTGACAGCAATCATGCTCTGCACAGGACAGGGGGTAGTAACAGCAGTAATGCTGTGCACAGGACAGGGGGTTAGTGACAGCAGTCATGCTGTGCACAGGACAGGGGGTTAGTGTCAGCAGTCTTGCTTTGTACAGTACAGGGGTAGTGACAGCAGTCATGCTGCACAGCACAGGGGGTTAGTGACAGCAGTCATGCTGTGCACAGGACAGGGGGATAGTGACAGCAGTCATGCTGTACATAGGATAGGGGGATAGTGGAGGCAGTCAAGCTGTGCACAGGATAGGGGGTTAGTGACAGCAATCATGCTGTGCACAGGACACGGGGATAGTGACAGCACTCATGCTGTGCACAGGATAGGCGGTTCGTGACAGCAGTCATGCTGTGCACAGGACAGAGGGTTAGGGACAGCCGTCATGCTGTACACAGGACAGGGGGTTAGTGACAACAGTCATGCAGTGCACAGGACAGGGGGCTAGTAACAGCAGTCAATCTGTTCACAGGACAAGGGGTTAGTGACAGTAGTCATGCTGTGCATAGGACAGGGGGTTAGTGACCGCAGTCATGCTGTCCACAGGACAGGGGGTTTGAGACAACAGTCATGCTGTGCACAGGGCAGGGGGTTAGTGACAGCAGTCATACTGTGCACAGGACAGGGGGTTAGTGACAGTAGTCATGCTGCACAGCACAGAGGGTTTCTGACAGCAGTCATGCTGCACAGCACAGGGGGTTAGTGACAGCAGTCATGCTGTAAACAGGACAGGGGGTTAGTGACAGTAGTCATGCTGCACAGCACAGGGGGTTAGTGACAGCAGTCATGCTTTGCACAGGACAGGGGGTTAGTGACAGCAGTCATGCTGTGCACAGGATGAGGGTAGTAACAGTAGTAATGCAGTGAGCAGTACAGGGAGTTAGTGACAGCAGTCATGCTGTGCACAAGACAGGGGGTTAGTGACAGCAGTCATTCTGTGCACAGGACAGGGGGTTAGTGACAGCAGTCATGCTGTACAGCACAGGGGGTTAATGACAGCAGTCATGCTGCACAGCACAAGGGGTTAGTGACAGCAGTCATGCTGTGCACAGGACAAGGGGTTAGTGACGGCAGTCATGCTGTGCACAGGACAGGGATTTAGTGACGGCAGTCATGCTGTGCACAGCAGTCATGCTGTGCACAAGACATGGGGGTAGGGACAGCAGTCATGCACTGAACAGGACATCGGTTTAGTGACAGCAGTCATACTCTGCACCGGACAGGGGTAGTGACAGCAGTAATGCTGTGCACAGGACAGAGGGTTAGTGACAGCACTCATGCTGTGCACAGGACAGGGGTTTAATGTCAGCAGTCATGCTGTGTACAGGACAGGGGATAGTGACAGCAGTCATGCTGCACAGCACAGGGGGTTAGTGAGAGCAGTCATGTTGTGCACAGGACAGGGGGTTAGTGACAGCAGTCATGCTGTACACAAGATAGGAGGTTAGTGGCGGCAGTCATGATGTGCACAGGATAGGGGTTAGTGACAGCAGTCATGCTGTACACAGGACAGGGGGTTAGTGACAGCAGTCGTGCTGTGTACAGGATAGGGGGTTAGTGACAGCAGTCATGCTGCGAACAGGACAGGGGTTAGGGACAGCAGTCATGCTGTACACATGACAGCGGGTTAGTGGCAACAGTCATGCAGTGCACAGGACAGGGGGCTAGTGACAGCAGTCAATCTGTGCACAGGACAGGTGGTTAGTGACAGCAGTCATGCTGTGCACAGGACAGGGGGTTAGTGACAGCAGTCATGCTGTCCACAGGACATAGGGTTTGTGACAACAGTCATGCTGTGCACAGCACAGATGGTTAGAGACAGCAGTCATGCTGTGCACAGGACAGGGGGTTAGTGACAGCAGTCATGCTGTGCACAGGACAGGGGTTTAGTGAAAGCAGTCAAGCTGTGCACAGGACAGGGGTTAGTGTCAGCAGCCATGCTGTGCACAGGACAGGGGGTTAGTGACAGCAGTCATGCTGTGCACAGGACAGGGGGGTAGTGACAGCAGTCAAGCTGTGCACAGAACAGGGGGATAGTGAGAGCAGTCATGCTGTGCACAGAACAGGAGGTTAATGACAGCAGTCATACTGTGCACAGGACATGGGGTTGGTGACGACAGTCATGCTGTGCACAGGACAGGTGGTAGTCACAGCAGTCATGTTGCACAGCACAGGGGGTTGGTGACAGCAGTCATGCTGTGCACAAGGCATGGGGTTAGTGACAGCAATCATGCTTTGCATAGGACAGGAGTTAATGTCAGCAGTCATGCTCTGCACAAGACAGTGGTTAGTGACAGCAGTCATGCTGTGCACAGGATAGGAGGTTAGTGACAGCAGTCATGCTGTGCACAGCACAGGGGGTTAGTGACAGCAGTCATGCTGTGCTCAGGACAGGGGGTTAGTGACAGCAGTCATGCTGTGCACAGGACATGGGGTAGTGACAGCAGTCATGCTGCACAGCACAGGGGGTTGGTGACAGCAGCCATGCTGTGCACAGGACAGGGGTTAGTGACAGCAGCCATGCTGTGCACAGTATGAGGGTTAGTGACAGCAGTCATGCTGTGCACAGGACAGGGGGTTAGTGACAGCAGTCATGCTGTGTACAGGATAGGGGGTTAGTGACAGCAGTCATGCTGTGCACAGGGCAGGGGTAGTGACAGTAATCATGCTTTGCATACAACAGGGGTTAATGTCAGCAGTCATGCTGTGCACAAGACAGGGGTTAGTGACAGCAGTCATGCTGTGCACAGGACAGGGGTAGTGACAGCAGTCATGATTCACAGCACAGGGGGTTAGTGACTGCAGTCATGCTGTGCACAGGGTTAGTGACAGCAGTCATGTTGTGCACAGGCCAGGGAGTTAGTGACAACAGTCATGCTGTGAACAGGACAAGGGGTTAGTGACAGCAGTCATGCTGTGCACAGGACAGGGGGTAGGGACAGCAGTCATTCTGTGCACAGGATAGGGGGTTAGTGACAGCAATCATGCTCTGCACAGGACAGGAGGTAGTGACAGCAGTAATGCTGTGCACAGGACAGGGGGATTGTGACAGCAGTCATGCTGTGCACAGGACAGGGGGTTAGTGTCAGCAGTCTTGCTTTGTACAGTACAGGGGTAGTGACAGCAGTCATGCTGCACAGCACAGGGGGTTAGTGACAGCAGTCATGCTGTGCACAGGACAGGGGGATAGTGACAGCAGTCATGCTGTACATAGGATAGGGGGATAGTGGAGGCAGTCAAGCTGTGCACAGGATAGGGAGTTAGTGACAGCAATCATGCTGTGCACAGGACACAGGGATAGTGACAGCACTCATGCTGTGCACAGGATAGGCGGTTTGTGACAGCAGTCATGCTGTGCACAGGACAGAGGGTTAGGGACAGCCGTCATGCTGTACACAGGACAGGGGGTTAGTGACAACAGTCATGCAGTGCACAGGACAGGGGGCTAGTAACAGCAGTCAATCTGTTCGCAGGACAAGGGGTTAGTGACAGTAGTCATGCTGTGCATAGGACAGGGGGTTAGTGACCGCAGTCATGCTGTCCACAGGACAGGGGGTTTGAGACAACAGTCATGCTGTGCACAGGGCAGGGGGTTAGTGACAGCAGTCATACTGTGCACAGGACAGGGGGTTAGTGACAGTAGTCATGCTGCACAGCACAGAGGGTTTCTGACAGCAGTCATGCTGCACAGCACAGGGGGTTAGTGACAGCAGTCATGCTGTAAACAGGACAGGGGGTTAGTGACAGTAGTCATGCTGCACAGCACAGGGGGTTAGTGACAGCAGTCATGCTTTGCACAGGACAGGGGGTTAGTGACAGCAGTCATGCTGTGCACAGGATGAGGGTAGTAACAGTAGTAATGCAGTGAACAGTACAGGGAGTTAGTGACAGCAGTCATGCTGTGCACAAGACAGGGGGTTAGTGACAGCAGTCATTCTGTGCACAGGACAGGGGGTTAGTGACAGCAGTCATGCTGTACAGCACAGGGGGTTAATGACAGCAGTCATGCTGCACAGCACAAGGGGTTAGTGACAGCAGTCATGCTGTGCACAGGACAAGGGGTTAGTGACGGCAGTCATGCTGTGCACAGGACAGGGATTTAGTGACGGCAGTCATGCTGTGCACAAGACATGGGGGTAGGGACAGCAGTCATGCACTGAACAGGACATCGGTTTAGTGACAGCAGTCATACTCTGCACCGGACAGGGGTAGTGACAGCAGTAATGCTGTGCACAGGACAGAGGGTTAGTGACAGCACTCATGCTGTGCACAGGACAGGGGTTTAATGTCAGCAGTCATGCTGTGTACAGGACAGGGGATAGTGACAGCAGTCATGTTGTGCACAGGACAGGGGGTTAGTGACAGCAGTCATGCTGTACACAAGATAGGAGTTTAGTGACGGCGGTCATGATGTGCACAGGATAGGGGGTTAGTGACAGCAGTCATGCTGTACACAGGACAGGGGGTTAGAGACAGCAGTCGTGCTGTGTACAGGATAGGGGGTTAGTGACAGCAGTCATGCTGCGAACAGGACAGGGGTTAGGGACAGCAGTCATGCTGTACACACGACAGCAGGTTAGTGGCAACAGTCATGCAGTGCACAGGACAGGGGGCTAGTGACAGCAGTCAATCTGTGCACAGGACAGGTGGTTAGTGACAGCAGTCATGCTGTGCACAGGACAGGGGGTTAGTGACAGCAGTCATGCTGTCCACAGAACATAGGGTTTGTGACAACAGTCATGCTGTGCACAGCACAGATGGTTAGAGACAGCAGTCATGCTGTGCACAGGACAGGGGGTTAGTGACAGCAGTCATGCTGTGCACAGGACAGGGGTTTAGTGAAAGCAGTCAAGCTGTGCACAGGACAGGGGTTTTGAGATAGCAGTCATGCTGTGCACAGGACAGGGGTTAGTGTCAGCAGCCATGCTGTGCACAGGACAGGGGGTTAGTGACAGCAGTCATGTAGTGCTCAGGACAGGGGTTTAGTGACAGCAGTCTTGCTGTGCACAGGACATGGGGTTAATGACAGCAGTCATGCTGTGCACAGGACAGGGGGTTAGTGACAGCAGTCATGCTACACAACACTGGGGTTAGTGACAGCAGTCATGCTGTGCACAGGACAGGGGGTAGGGACAGCAGTCATTCTGTGCACAGGATAGGGGGTTAGTGACAGCAATCATGCTCTGCACAGGACAGGAGGTAGTGACAGCAGTAATGCTGTGCACAGGACAGGGGGATTGTGACAGCAGTCATGCTGTGCACAGGACAGGGGGTTAGTGTCAGCAGTCTTGCTTTGTACAGTACAGGGGTAGTGACAGCAGTCATGCTGCACAGCACAGGGGGTTAGTGACAGCAGTCATGCTGTGCACAGGACAGGGGTTAGTGACAGCAGTCATGCTGTGCACAGGACAGGGGTTAGTGACAGCAGTCATGCTGTGCACAGGACAGGGGTTAGTGACAGCAGTCAAGCTGTGCACAGGATAGGGAGTTAGTGACAGCAATCATGCTGCAGAGCACAGGGGGTTAGTGATAGTAGTCATGCTGTGCACAGGATAGGGGGTTAGTGACAGCAGTCATGCTGTGCACAGGACAGGGGGTTAGTGATAGCAGTTATGCTCTGCACAGGACAGGGGTTAGTGACAGCAGTCATGCTGTGCACAGGACAGGGGTTAGTGACAGCAGTCATGCTGTGCACAGGACAGGGGTTAGTGACAGCAGTCATGCTGTGCACAGGACTAGGGTTAGTGACAGCAGTCATGCTGTGCACAGGACAGGGGTTAGTGACAGCAGTCATGCTGTGCACAGGACAGGGGTTAGTGACAGCAGTCATGCTGTGCACAGGACAGGGGTTAGTGACAGCAGTCATGCTGTGCACAGGACAGGGGTTAGTGACAGCAGTCATGCTGTGCACAGGACAGGGGTTAGTGACAGCAGTCATGCTGTGCACAGGACAGGGGTTAGTGACAGCAGTCATGCTGTGCACAGGACAGGGGTTAGTGACAGCAGTCATGCTGTGCACAGGACAGGGGTTAGTGACAGCAGTCATGCTGTGCACAGGACAGGGGTTAGTGACAGCAGTCATGCTGTGCACAGGACAGGGGTTAGTGACAGCAGTCATGCTGTGCACAGGACAGGGGTTAGTGACAGCAGTCATGCTGTGCACAGGACAGGGGTTAGTGACAGCAGTCATGCTGTGCACAGGACAGGGGTTAGTGACAGCAGTCATGCTGTGCACAGGACAGGGGTTAGTGACAGCAGTCATGCTGTGCACAGGACAGGGGTTAGTGACAGCAGTCATGCTGTGCACAGGACAGGGGTTAGTGACAGCAGTCATGCTGTGCACAGGACAGGGGTTAGTGACAGCAGTCATGCTGTGCACAGGACAGGGGTTAGTGACAGCAGTCATGCTGTGCACAGGACAGGGGTTAGTGACAGCAGTCATGCTGTGCACAGGACAGGGGTTAGTGACAGCAGTCATGCTGCACAGGACAGGGGTTAGTGACAGCAGTCATGCTGCACAGGACAGGGGTTAGTGACAGCAGTCATGCTGTGCACAGGACAGGGGTTAGTGACAGCAGTCATGCTGTGCACAGGACAGGGGTTAGTGACAGCAGTCATGCTGTGCACAGGACAGGGGTTAGTGACAGCAGTCATGCTGTGCACAGGACAGGGGTTAGTGACAGCAGTCATGCTGTGCACAGGACAGGGGTTAGTGACAGCAGTCATGCTGTGCACAGGACAGGGGTTAGTGACAGCAGTCATGCTGTGCACAGGACAGGGGTTAGTGACAGCAGTCATGCTGTGCACAGGACAGGGGTTAGTGACAGCAGTCATGCTGTGCACAGGACAGGGGTTAGTGACAGCAGTCATGCTGTGCACAGGACAGGGGTTAGTGACAGCAGTCATGCTGTGCACAGGACAGGGGTTAGTGACAGCAGTCATGCTGTGCACAGGACAGGGGTTAGTGACAGCAGTCATGCTGTGCACAGGACAGGGGTTAGTGACAGCAGTCATGCTGTGCACAGGACAGGGGTTAGTGACAGCAGTCATGCTGTGCACAGGACAGGGGTTAGTGACAGCAGTCATGCTGTGCACAGGACAGGGGTTAGTGACAGCAGTCATGCTGTGCACAGGACAGGGGTTAGTGACAGCAGTCATGCTGTGCACAGGACAGGGGTTAGTGACAGCAGTCATGCTGTGCACAGGACAGGGGTTAGTGACAGCAGTCATGCTGTGCACAGGACAGGGGTTAGTGACAGCAGTCATGCTGTGCACAGGACAGGGGTTAGTGACAGCAGTCATGCTGTGCACAGGACAGGGGTTAGTGACAGCAGTCATGCTGTGCACAGGACAGGGGTTAGTGACAGCAGTCATGCTGTGCACAGGACAGGGGTTAGTGACAGCAGTCATGCTGTGCACAGGACAGGGGTTAGTGACAGCAGTCATGCTGTGCACAGGACAGGGGTTAGTGACAGCAGTCATGCTGCACAGGACAGGGGTTAGTGACAGCAGTCATGCTGTGCACAGGACAGGGGTTAGTGACAGCAGTCATGCTGTGCACAGGACAGGGGTTAGTGACAGCAGTCATGCTGTGCACAGGACAGGGGTTAGTGACAGCAGTCATGCTGTGCACAGGACAGGGGTTAGTGACAGCAGTCATGCTGTGCACAGGACAGGGGTTAGTGACAGCAGTCATGCTGTGCACAGGACAGGGGTTAGTGACAGCAGTCATGCTGTGCACAGGACAGGGGTTAGTGACAGCAGTCATGCTGTGCACAGGACAGGGGTTAGTGACAGCAGTCATGCTGTGCACAGGACAGGGGTTAGTGACAGCAGTCATGCTGTGCACAGGACAGGGGTTAGTGACAGCAGTCATGCTGTGCACAGAACAGGGGTTAGTGAAAGCAGTATTGCTGTACACAGGACAGGGGTGTAGTGACAGCAATCATGCTCTGCACAGGACACGGGGATAGTGACAGCAGTCATGCTGTCCACAGGACAGGGGTTAGTGACAGCAGTCATGCTGTGCACAGGACAGCGGTTAGTGTCAGCAGCCATGCTGTGCACAGGACAGGGGGTTAGTGACAGCAGTCATGCTGTGCACAGGACAGGGGGTTAGTGACAGCAGTCATGCTGTGCTCAGGACAGGGGGTTAGTGACAGCAGTCATGCTGTGCACAGGACATGGGGTAGTGACAGCAGTCATGCTGCACAGCACAGGAGGTTAGTGACAGCAGTCAAGCTGTGCACAGGACAGGGGGTTAGTGACAGCAGTCATGCTGTACACAGGACAGGGGGGTAGTGACAGCAGTCATGCTGTGCACAGAACAGGAGGTTAGTGTCAGCAGTCATGCTGCACAGCACAGGAGTGTTGTGACAGCAGCCATGCTGTGCACAGGACAGAGGTGTAGTGACAGCAGGCATGCTGTGTACAGGACAGGGGTTAGTGACAGCAGTCATGCTGTGCACAGGACAGGGGGTTAGTGACAGCAGTCATGCTGTGCACAGGACAGGGGGTTAGTGACAGCAGTCATGCTGTGCACAGGACAGGGGGTTCGTGACAGCAGTCATGCTGTGCACAGGACAGGGGTTTTGAGACAGCAGTCATGCTGTGCACAGGACAGGTGTTAGTGTCAGCAGTTATGCTGTGCACAGGATAGGGGTTAGTGACAGCAGTCATGCTGTGCACAGGACAGGGGTTAGTGACAGCAGTCATGCTGTGCACAGGACAGGGGTTAGTGACAGCAGTCATGCTGTGCACAGGACAGGGGTTAGTGACAGCAGTCATGCTGTGCACAGGACAGGGGGTTAGTGACAGCAGTCATGCTGTGCACAAGACAGGGGTTAGTGACAGCAGTCATGCTGTGCACAGGACAGGGGTAGTGACAGCAGTCATGATTCACAGCACAGGGGTTAGTGACAGCAATCATGCTTTGCATAGGACAGGAGTTAATGTCAGCAGTCATGCTCTGCACAAGACAGTGGTTAGTGACAGCAGTCATGCTGTGCACAGGATAGGAGGTTAGTGACAGCAGTCATGCTGTGCACAGGACAGGGGTAGTGACAGCAGTCATGCTGTGCACAGGACAGGGGTTAGTGACAGCAGTCATGCTGTGCACAGGACAGGGGTTAGTGACAGCAGTCATGCTGTGCACAGGACAGGGGTTAGTGACAGCAGTCATGCTGTGCACAGGACAGGGGTTAGTGACAGCAGTCATGCTGTGCACAGGACAGGGGTTAGTGACAGCAGTCATGCTGTGCACAGGACAGGGTTAGTGACAGCAGTCATGCTGTGCACAGGACAGGGGTTAGTGACAGCAGTCATGCTGTGCACAGGACAGGGGTTAGTGACATCAGTCATTCTGTGCATAGGACAGGGGGTTAGTGGCAGCAGTCATGCTGTGCACAGGGCAGGTGGTAGTGGCAGCAGTCATGTTGCACAGCACAGGGAGTTGGTGGCAGAAGTCATGCTATGCACAAGGCATGGGGTTAGCGACAGCAGTCATGCAGCACAGCACAGGGGGTTAGTGACAGCAGTCATGCTGTGCACAGGACAGGGGGGTAGTGACAGCAGTCAAGCTGTGCACAGAACAGGAGGTTAGTGACAGCAGTCATGCTGTGGACAGGGCAGGGCGTTAGTGACAGCAGTCATGCTGTGCTCAGGACAGGGGGTTAGTGACAGCAGTCATGCTGTGCACAGGACAGGGGTTTTGAGACAGCAGTCATGCTGTGCACAGGACATGGGGTTAGTGACAGCAGTCATGCAGCACAGCACAGGGGATTAGTGACAGCAGTCATGCTGTGCACAGCACAAGGGGTTAGTGACAGGAGTCATGCTCTGACAGGGGGTTAGTGACAACAGTCATGCTGCACACAGGACAGGGGGTAGTGACAGCAGTCATGCTGTGCACAGGACAGGGGGTTAGTGACAGCAGTCATGCTGTGCACATGACAGGGGTAGTGACAGCAGTCATGCTGTGCACAGGACAGGGGGTTAGTGACAGCAGTCATGCTGTGAACAGGACAAGGGGTTAGTGAAAGCAGTCATGCTGTGCACAGGACAGGGGGTTAGTGACAGCAGTCATGCTACACAGCACTGGGGTTAGTGACAGCAGTCATGTGCACAAGATAGTGGGTTAGTGACAGCAGTCACACTGTGCACAGGACAGGGGTTAGTGACAGCAGTCATGCTGTGCACAGGACAGGGGGTTAGTGACAGCAGTCATGCTGTGCACAGGACAGGGGGTTAGTGACAGCAGTCATGCTGTGCACAGGACAGGGGTTAGTGACAGCAGTCATGCTGTCCACAGGACATGGGGTAGTGACAGCAGTCATGCTGCACAGCACAGGAGTGTTGTGACAGCAGCCATGCTGTGCACAGGACAGAGGTGTAGTGACAGCAGGCATGCTGTGCACAGGACAGGGGTTAGTGACAGGAGTCATGCTGTGCACAGGATAGGGGGTTAGTGACAGCAGTCATGCTGTGCACAGTATGAGGGGTAGTGACAGCAGTCATGCTCTGCACAGGACAGAGGGTTAGTGACAGCAGTCATGCTGTATACAGGATAGGGGTTAGTGACATCAGTCATGCTGTGCACAGTATGAGGGGTAGTGACAGCAGTCATGCTGCATGCAGGACAGGGGGTTAGGGACAGCAGTCATGCTGTACACATGACAGTGGGTTAGTGGCAACAGTCATGCAGTGCACAGGACAGGGGGCTAGTGACAGCAGTCATGCTGTGCACAGGACAGGGGGTTAGTGACAGCTGTCATGCTGTGCACAGGATGGGAAGTTAGTGACAGCAGTCATCCTGTGCACAGGACAGGGGGTTAGTGACAGCAGTCATGCTGTGCTCAGGACAGGGGGTTGGTGACAGCAGTCATGCTGTGTACAGGACAGGGGGTTAGTGACAGTAGTCATGCTGCACAGGACAGGGGTTTAGTGTCAGCAGTCATGCTGTGTACTGGACAGGGGTTAGTGACAGCAGTCATGCTGCACAGCACAGGGGGTTAGTGAGAGCAGTCATGCTGTACACAAGATAGGAGGTTAGTGGTGGCAGTCATGATGTGCACAGGATAGGGGGTAAGTGACAGCAGTCATGCTGTACACAGGACAGGGGGTTAGTGACAGCAGTCATGCTGTGTACAGGATAGGGGGTTAGTGACAGCAGTCATGCTGAGCACAGGACAGGGGTTAGGGACAGCAGTCATGCTGTACAAACGACAGCGGGTTAGTGGCAACAGTCATGCAGTGCACAGGACAGGGGGCTAGTGACAGCAGTCAATCTGTGGACAGGACAGGTGGTTAGTGACAGCAGTCATGCTGTGCACAGGACAGGGGGTTAGTGACAGCAGTCATGCTGTCCACAGGACATAGGGTTTGTGACAACAGTCATGCTGTGCACAGCACAGATGGTTAGAGACAGCAGTCATGCTGTGCACAGGACAAGGGGTTAGTGACAGCAGTCATGCTGTGCACAGGACAGGGGTTTAGTGAAAGCAGTCAAGCTGTGCACAGGACAGGGGTTTTGAGACAGCAGTCATGCTGTGCACAGGACAGGGGTTAGTGTCAGCAGCCATGCAGTGCACAGGACAGGGAGTTAGTGACAGCAGTCATGTAGTGCTCAGGACAGGGGTTTAGTGACAGCAGTCTTGCTGTGCACAGGACATGGGGTTAGTGACAGCAGTCATGCTGTGCACAGGACAGGGGGTTAGTGACAGCAGTCATGCTGTACACAGGACAGGGGGGTAGTGACAGCAGTCATGCTGTGCACAGAACAGGAGGTTAGTGACAGCAGTCATTCTGTGCACAGGACAGGGGGTTAGTGACAGCAGTCATGCTGTGCACAGGACAGGTGGTAGTGACAGCAGTCATGTTGCACAGCACAGGGGGTTGGTGACAGCAGTCATGCTATGCACAAGGCATGGGGTTAGTGACAGCAGTCATGCAGCACAGCACAGGGGGTTAGTGACAGCAGTCATGCTGTGCACAGGACAGGGGGAAGTGCCAGCAGTCATGCTGTGCTCACCACAGGGGGTTAGTGACAGCAGTCATGCTGTGCACAGGACATGGGGTAGTGACAGCAGTCATGCTGCATAGCACAGGGGGTTGGTGACAGCAGCCATGCTGTGCACAGGACAGGGGGGTAGTGACAGCAGGCATGCTGTGTACAGGACAAGGGTTTAGTGACAGCAGCCATGCTGTGCACAGGACAGGGGGTTAGTGACAGCAGTCATGCTTTGCACAGGACAGGGGTTAGTGTCAGCAGTCATACTGTGCACAGGACAGGGGGTTAGTGACAGCAGTCATGCTACACAACACTGGGGTTAGTGACAGCAGTCATGCTGTGCACAGGACAGGGGGTTAGTGACAGCAGTCATGCTGTGTACAGGATGAGGGCTAGTGACAGCAGTCATGCTGTATACAGGATAGGGGTTAGTGACATCAGTCATGCTGTGCACAGTATGAGGGGTAGTGACAGCAGTCATGCTCTGCACAGGACAGAGGGTTAGTGACAGCAGTCATGCTGTGCACAGGACAGGGGTTTTGAGACAGCAGTCATGCTGTGCACAGGACAGCGGTTAGTGTCAGCAGCCATGCTGTGCACAGGACAGGGGGTTAGTGACAGCAGTCATGCTGTGCACAGGACAGGGGGGTAGTGACAGCAGTCAAGCTGTGCACAGAACAGGAGGTTAGTGACAGCAGTCATGCTGTGCACAGGGCAGGGGGTTAGTGACAGCAGTCATGCTGTGCTCAGGACAGGGGGTTAGTGACAGCAGTCATGCTGTGCTCAGGACAGGGGTTAGTGACAGCAGTCATGCTGCACAGCACAGGGGTTTGGTGACAGCAGCCATGCTGTGCACAGGACAGGGGGTTAGTGACAGCAGGCATGCTGTGTACAGGACAGGGGTTTAGTGACAGCAGCCATGCTGTGCACAGTATGAGGGGTAGTGACAGTAGTCATGCTGTGCACAGGACAGGGGGTTAGTGACAGCAGTCATGCTTTGCACAGGACAGGGGTTAGTGTCAGCAGTCATACTGTGCACAGGACAGGGGTTAGTGACAGCAGTCATGCTGCACAGCACAGGGGGTTAGTGACAGCAGTCATGCTGTGCACAGGACAGGGGGTTAGTGACAGCAGTCATGCTGTGCACAGTACAGAGGTTAGTGACAGCAGTCATGCTGTGCACAGGACAGGGGGTTAGTGACAGCAGTCATGCTGTGCACAGGACAGGTGGTAGTGACAGCAGTCATGCTGTGTACAGGACAGGGGTTTAGTGACAGCAGCCATGCTGTGCACAGTATGAAGGGTAGTGACAGCAGTCATGCTGCACAGCACAAGGGGTTAGTGACAGGAGTCATGCTGTGCACAGGACAGGGGTTTTGAGACAGCAGTCATGCTGTGCACAGGACATGGGGTTAGTGACAGCAGTCATGCAGCACAGCACAGGGGATTAGTGACAGCAGTCATGCTGTCCACAGGACAGGGGTTAGTGACAGCAGTCATGCTGTGCACAGGACAGGGGTTAGTGACAGCAGTCATGCTGTGCACAGGACAGGGGTTAGTGACAGCAGTCATGCTGTGCACAGGACAGGGGTTAGTGACAGCAGTCATGCTGTGCACAGGACAGGGGTTAGTGACAGCAGTCATGCTGTGCACAGGACAGGGGTTAGTGACAGCAGTCATGCTGTGCACAGGACAGGGGTTAGTGACAGCAGTCATGCTGTGCACAGGACAGGGGTTAGTGAAAGCAGTCATGCTGTGCACAGGACAGGGGGTTAGTGACAGCAGTCATGCTACACAGCACTGGGGTTAGTGACAGCAGTCATGCTGTGCACAGGATAGGCGGTTAGTGACAGCAATCATGCTCTGCACAGGACAGGGGGTAGTGACAGCAGTAATGCTGCACAGCACAGGGGTTAGTGACAGCAGTCATGCTGCACAGGACAGGGGTTAGTGACAGCAGTCATGCTGTGCACAGGACAGGGGTTAGTGACAGCAGTCATGCTGTGCACAGGACAGGGGTTAGTGACAGCAGTCATGCTGTGCACAGGACAGGGGTTAGTGACAGCAGTCATGCTGTGCACAGCAGGGGTTAGTGACAGCAGTCACGCTGTGCACAGGACAGGGGGTTAGTGACAGCAGTCATGCTGTGCACAGGACAGGGGTTAGTGACAGCAGTCATGCTGTGCACAGGATAGGAGGTTAGTGACAGCAGTCATGCTGTGCACAGGACAGGGGTAGTGACAGCAGTCATGCTGTGCACAGGACAGGGGTTAGTGACAGCAGTCATGCTGTGCATAAGACAGTGGTTAGTGACAGCAGTCATGCTGTGCACAGGATAGGAGGTTAGTGACAGCAGTCATGCTGTGCACAGGACAGGGGTAGTGACAGCAGTCATGCACTGCACATGACAAGGGTTAGTGACAGCAGTCATGTGCACAAGATAGTGGGTTAGTGACAGCAGTCACACTCTGCACAGGACATGGGGTTTAGTGTCAGCATTTGTGCTGCACAGCACAAGTGATTAGTGACAGCAATCATGCTGTGCACAGGACAGGGGGTTAGTGACAGCAGTCATGCTGTGCACAGGACAAGGGATTAGTAAAAGCAGTCATGCTGTGCACAGGACAGGGGATTAGTAACAGCAGTCATGCTGCACAGCACAGGGGTTAGTGACAGCAGTCATGCTGTGCACAGGACAGGGGTTAGGGACTGCAGTCATGCTGTGCACAGGATAGGGGGTTATTGACAGCAGTCATGCGCTGCACAGGACAGGGGGTAGTGACAGCAATCATGCTCTGCACAGGACAAGGGTAGTGATAGCAGTAATACTGTGCACAGGACAGGGGGTTAGTGACAGCAGTCATGCTGTACACAAGACAGGGGTTACTGACAGCAATCACGCTGCACAGCTCAGGGGGTTAATGACAGCAGTCATGCTTCATAGCACAGGGGGTTAGTGACAGCAGTCATGCTGTGCAGAGGACAGGGGGTTAGTGACCGCAGTCATGCTGTACACAAGATAGGAGGTTTGGGGCGGTAGTCATTGTGTGCACAGTATAGGGGGTTAGTGACAGCAGTCATGCTGTACACAGGACAGGGGTTAGTGACAGCAGTCATGCTGTGTAAAGGATAGTGGGTTAGTGACAGCAGTCATGCTGTGCACAGGACAGGGGTTTAGGGACAGCAGTCATGCTGTCCACAGGACAGGTGGTTAGTGACAGCAGTCATGCTGTGCACAGGACAGGGGGCTAGTGACAGCAGTCATACTGTCCACAGGACAGGGGGTTTGTGACAACAGTCATGCTGTGCACAGGACAGGGGGTTAGTGACAGCAGTCATGCTGTGCACAGGACAGGCGGTTTGTGACAGCAGTCATGCTGTGCACAGGACAGGGGGTTTGTGACAGCAGTCATGCTGTGCACAGGACAGGGGTTTTGAGACAGCAGTCATGCTGTGCACAGGACAGGGGTTAATGTCAGCAGTTATGCTGTGCACAGGATAGGGGGTTGGTGACAGCAGTGATGTAGTGCTCAGGACAGGGGTTTAGTGACAGCAGTCATGCTGTGCACAGGACATGGGGTTAGTGACAGCAATCATGCTGTGCACAGGACAGGGGGTTAGTGACAGCAGTCATGCTGTACACAGGCCAGGGGGATAGTGAGAGCAGTCGTGCTGTGCACAGAACAGGAGATTAGTGACAGCAGTCATGCTGTGCACAGGACAGGTGGTAGTGACAGCAGTCATGTTGCACCGAACAGGGGGTTGGTGACAGCAGTCATGCTGTGCACAGGACATGGGGTTAGTGACAGCAGTCATGCAGCACAGCACAGGGGATTAGTGACAGCAGTCATGCTTTGCAGAGGTCAGGGGTTAGTGTCAGCAGTCATACTGTACACAGGACAGGGGGTAGTGACAGCAGTCATGCTGTGCACAGAACAGGAGGTTAGTGACAGCAGTCATGCTGTGCACAGGACAGGGGGTTATTGACAGCAGTCATGTTCTGCACAGGACAGGGGGTTAGTGACAGCAGTCATGCTGTGCACACGACATGGGGTTAGTGACAGCAGTCATGCAGCACAGCACAGGGGTCTAGTGACAGCAGTCATGCTCTGCACAGGTCAGGGGGTTAGTGACAATAGTCATGCTGTACACAGGACAGGGGGGTAGTGACAGCAGTCATGCTGTGCACAGAACAGGAGGTTAGTGACAGCAGTCATGCTGTGCACAGGACAGGGGGTTATTGACAGCAGTCATGTTCTGCACAGGACAGGGGGTTAGTGACAGCAGTCATGCTGTGCACAGGACATGGGGTACTTTCAGCAGTCATGCTGCACAGCACAGCGGGTTTGTGACAGCAGTCATGTCGTGCACAGGACATGGGGGTAGTGACAGCAGGCACAGGACAGAGGGTTAGTGACAGCAGTTATGCTGTGCACAGTATTCTTGGTAGTGACAGCAGTCATGCTGTGTACAGGACAGGGGGTTAGTGACAGCAGGCATGCTGTGCACAGGACAGGGGGTTAGTGACAGCAGTCATGCTTTGCACAGGTCAGGGGTTAGTGTCAGCAGTCATACTGTGCACAGGACAGGGGGTTAGTGACAGCAGTCATGCTGCACAGCACAGGGGGTTAGTGACAGCAGTCATGCTGCACAGCACAAGGGGTTAGTGACAGGAGTCATGCTCTGTACAAGACAGGGGGTTAGTGACAGCAGTCATGCTGTACACAGGACAGAGGGTAGTGACAGCAGTCATGCTGTGCACAGGACAGGGGGTTAGTGACAGCAGTCATGCTGTGCACAGAACAGGGGGTTAGTGACAGCAGTCCTGCTGTGCACATGACAGGGTGTTAGTGACAGCAGTCATGCTGTGAACAGGACAGGGGGTTAGTTACAGTAGTCATGCTGCACAGCACAGGGGGTTAGTGACAGCAGTCATGATGTGCTCAGGACAGGAGAGTAGTGACAGCAGTCATGCTGTGCACAGAACAGGGGGTTAGTGACAGCAGTCATGCTGTGCACAGGATGAGGGGTAGTAAATGCAGTCATGCAGTGCACAGGACAGGCGGTTAGTGACAGCAGTCATGTTTTGCACAAGACAGGGGGTTAGTGACAGCAATCATACTCTGCTCAGGACAGGGGTTTAGTGTCAGCAGTCATGCTGTGCACAGGACAGGGCGTTAATGACAGCAGTCATGCTGCACAGCACAGGGGGTTAGTGACAGCAGTCATGCTGTGCACAGGACAGGGGGTTAGTTAAAGCAGTCATGCTGTGCACAGGCCAGGCAGTTAGTAACAGCAGTCATGCTGTGCACAGGACAAGGGGTTAGTGACAGCAGTCATGCTGTGCACAGGACAGGGGGTTAGTAACAGCAGTCATGCTGCACAGCACAGGGATTAGTGACAGCAGTCATGCTGTGCACAGGACAGGTGGGTAGCGACAGCAGTCATGCTGTGCACAGGATAGGGGGTTAGTGACAGCAGTCATGCTCTGCACAGGAAAGGGGGTAGTGACAGCAGTAATGCTGTGCACAGGACAGGGGGTTAGTGACAGCAGTCATGCTGTGCACAGGACAGTGGGTTAGTGTCAGCAGTCATGCTGTGTACAGGACAGGGGTTAGTGACAGCAGTGATACTGTGCACAGGACAGGGGGTTTGTTACAGCAGTCATGCTCTGCACAGGAAAGGGGGTAGTGACGGCAGTAATGCTGTGCTCAGAACAGGGGGTTAGTGACAGCAGTCATGCTGTGCACAGGACAGGGGGTTAGTGTCAGCAGTCATGCTGTGCACAGGACAGGGGGTTAGTGACAGCAGTCATGCTGTGCACAGGACAAGGGGTTAATGACATCAGTCATTCTGCACATCACAGGGGGTTAGTGACAGCAATCATGCTGTGTACAGGACAGGGGGTAATGACAGCAGTCATGCTATGCACAGGATAGGGGGTTAGTGGTGGCAGTCATGCTATGCACAGGATAGGGAGTTAATGACAGCTGTCATTCTGTGCACATGACAGGGGGTTAGTGACAGCAGTCATGCTGTGCACAGGATAGGGGGTTAGTGACAGCAGTCATGCTGTGCACAAGACAGGGGGTTAGAGACAACATTCAGTGCTCAAGACATGGGGCTAGTGACAGCAGTCATGCTGCACAACACAGTGGGTTAGTAACAACAGTCATGCTGCACAGCACAGGGGGGTAGTGACAGCAGTCATGCTGGGAACAGGACAGGGGGTTAGTGACAGCAGTCATGCTGCACAGCACAGGGGGTTAGTGACAGCAGTCATGCTGTGCACAGGACAGGGTGCTAGTGACAGCAGTCATGCTGTGCACAGTATGAGGGTAGTAACAGCAGTCATGCAGTGAACAGGACAGGGGGTTAGTGACAGCAGTCATGCTGTGCACAAGACAGGGGGTTAGTGACAGCAGTCATGCTGTTCACAGGACAGGGGGTTAGTGTCAGCAGTCATGCTGTGCACAGGACAAGGGGTTAGGTATAGCAGTCATGCTGCACAGCACAGGGGTTTAGTGGCAGCAGTCATGCTGCACAGCACAAGGGGTTAGTGACAGCAGTCATGCTGTGCACAGGAAGAGGGGGTTAGTGACAGCAGTCATGCTGTGCACAGGACAGGGGGTTAGTGAAAGCAGTCATGCTGTGCACAGTATGGGAGGTTAGTGACCGCAGTAATGCTGTGCACAGGACAGGGGGTTAGTGACAGCAGTCATGCTGCACAGCATAGGGGTTAGTGATAGCAGACATGCTGTGCACAGGACAGGGAGTAGGGACAGCAGTCATGCTCTGCACAGGACAGGGGGTAGTGACAGCAGTAATGCTGTGCACAGGACAGAGGGTTAGTGACAGCAGTCATGCTGTGCACAGGACAGGGGTTTAGTGTCAGCAGTCATGCTGTGTTCAGGACAGGGGTTAGTGACAGCAGTCATGCTGCACAGCACAGGGGGTTAATGACAGCAGTCATGCTGCACAGCACAGGGGTTAGTGATAGCAGTCATGCTCTGCACAGAACAGGGGGTTAGTGACAGCAGTCATGCTGTACATAGGATAGGAGGTTAGTGGCAGCAGTCATGATGTGCAAAGGATAGGGGGTTAGTGACAGCAGTCATGCTGTACACAGGACAGGTGGTTCGTGACAGCAGTCATGCTGTTCACAGGACAGGTGGTTAGTGACAGCAGTAATGCTGTGCATAGGGCAGGGGGTAAGTGACAGCAGTCATGTTGTCATACCACTATATACCAATGACAGTGGTTCCTCTACATAGTAGATGCTAAGGCTGTACGCTAACTTGTAATGGTCATTCCTGTACTGTATGTCCCTTCTGATTCATTACCAAAGTTACTAATGCAGCCCATATGCATTTAGCTTGGGTTACATGGGAGCACTGCAGATCTGAGCTGTCACTAATACCTAGAGATTATGTCAGCTCTCTGAACCTAGCACTGTAGACACGACAGGGGTGAGCAATAGCTGTCACAGTACTATGTCAGCAGCCTCATAGTGAATGGTACCACCAGTCTATTGACCTTGACTGGTACTATCCCAGGATAACCTGTCCAGTGGTCTTGAACACCTCTTGCTGTCCATGTAATAGGAGAGCTGTACTACAGATACCTGCTGTCCATGTAATAGGAGAGCTGTACTACAGATACCTGCTGTCCATGTAATAGGAGAGCTGTACTACAGATACCTGCTGTCCATGTAATAGGAGAGCTGTACTATTCCGATGACGTCGCACCTGGGGTTTTACCAGAGGGGATTTTAATCCATTATGACAGATCGCTGGGTTTTACAGATAATATCCAGAGGTTACTCTATCCCATCTGTTGCCCCTCCAAATATTACAAAACACCTACCGGATGTTCCATCCACTCACAGGGAGGCCGCAGCTCTAGAGGTTTCAAAGCTGCTTCTCAAATGAGCCATCAAACAGGTCCCCTCCAATCAGTCTGGATTAGGCGTCTACTCAAGGTTCTTTTTGGTGCCAAAAAAGACGAGGGACCTCAGGCCCATTCTAGACCTGTCAACATTAAACCTGTTGGTAGCCAAATAGAAATTCCGGATGGTCACCCTACAGTCCATTCTACCTTATCTCCAAGAGTGCGACTGGATGTGTTCGTTAGACCTCCAGGATGCTTACTACCACATCAGAATACACAGAAGCTCCAGGAGGTTTCTGCACTTCTGGCTGGGAGCCAGTCATTTTCAGTTCAGAGCCCTACCATTTGGTAGGACTATTTGTAAATATTTTATGATTTATCCTCATAGGATTACATATTCCTGGAAACACAACTAAAATGTTCCCAAACTACATGTGCACTTAAATGTAGCTGCTGTTTAGTAGCTGTAGTTGCTATGTTACTTGAAATTGTCAGTCTCTAGAGCATATGAAAAGATACATATTACTTTTTACAACATGTTATTTTTGCAGTTACCTCACACTCTGTACAAACTCACTTGGTAACTGATAGCTATTCATTTAAAATATCAGTTTAAATATTAAATGTGTCCCTGAAATGTTATTGACATTTTGACAAAATATAATGTGAACTGTAAAATGAATGACTTGAAAGAAGTGAAGTAATGCATAGATTTCAAAGGCAGTTCTTGACACTACAATAAAAGTAAAAATATATATTCACAAGGAAGTATTGAAATGTTTTAGTCTTCCAGTTAAAATAGCTTACTGTCAACATTTTGCGATATCAGAAAGTTTGAAGAGCTAGGAAATTACTATTCTTTGTCTTTATAATGATTATTAGACAGATGTTAGACTCTGCTTAGTTTAATAAATTGTGACATATGTTTATGAGGAAAAGCGGACTCAATTACTCACATTGGACTACACATTCCTGAAAAATCAACTGAAATGTCCCCAAATTACTTGTGAATTTAAATGAAACTGCTTGATTAATAAGCATAACGTACTTTAACAACTTGAATCCATAAGCTATCTGCTCTGTATATTCTACATTATATATATGTCACTTGCATATGACAGGCTCTAGACCACATGAAAAAATGCATATTATTTTTGCAACATGCTATATTTGCACTAATCATACATTCTAAACTAACTCAATTAGCAACTGACAAGTTATTTATTTGAAACATCAGTCTAAATATTAATTGTGCCCTTGAAATATTGTTGCTGTTTTGACAAAAAAAACCTGAATTGAAAAAGGAATGATTTGAAGAAGTGAAGTATTATACATATTTCAAAGACAGCTATTGACACTACAATATAAGTAGAAATGTATACATGCAAGGAAAAACTGAAATGGTTTATACTTTTAGTTAAAATAGCTTATTGTTAACTTTTTGCTTTATCAGAAAATATAAAGAGCTGGGAAAATATTTCTAATTTGTCTTTATAATGTTTAATAAAGTGATGTTAGTCACTGACTTGTTTAATGGATTGCGAGTCATGTACAAGACAGACTACTGAATGTTATCTCTGTTTACCTATGTTTGCTGAATTTCTTTTATTAGCACTGATTTAAAACAAGGGAAAGAAAGGGAAGGGAAATCTTTGTTTTTGGTCAAGGGAGGAGAGGCTCAAGAGTATTCTAACTGCCCTGAGCACTCTCTAAGATGCTCTAAATACTATCTGATTAATACTTACCTAAGGTAAGTCTTGATTACCATATAGGTACCTTCACATTCATTCTAGACCTGATGTGATTACCCATTCTGGAAGCAGGAGGTGCCCTATGCAGTGTGGGAATTGTCAGGGTGATCATAGTTCATTCTTAGACTCTGCTCTGTAAATCTATAAATATGTAAAAGCACTGCAAACTAGAATGTAGGGCACCTCTACTCAGAGTCAGGATACCACTAAGCCATGTATTTTCATAAGTGTAAGTTGAAGTTGGTGAGCTGAAGAGTGGGAAAGTAAAGAACTACAGTATACCTACAGTAAATTCATATTTCATTGGTACTTACTCACTGTCTTCTGTAGAGTCCTTTTAGTCAAATTATTTTAGTAATAATGTATTTGTTGTTGGCTTATTTAGTGTATGCTCCTTTGTTGCATTTAATTTATCCAAAATGACATATCTGACATATTTGGGATCTCTTAAGGGTAACTAAATACTGGACATTTTCTAAGTCAACTTAATAATTGTTTACATTACTAACATTCCATCCTGCTATATAAAATACTATAAAACAATAATAGAATAATGTAGAATTTCATATCTCTTTTAAGAAAATTCTCCATATAATAATTTAACATATGGAGCTCAGTTGCTATTGTTGGTTAAAGGTATGAGTGATAATCCAATAGCTCTATCTTTATCATTAAATACTAATGGCTTAAATAATGCAAATAAAAGATCAAACTTACTAAAATATTTAAATCTAAATAAGGCACAAGTAGTATTTCTCCAGGAAATGCATTTTAAGACTAATGATAACTTTATTTAGAACCCTAAGGACTATACAGTCTTAGCTCAATCCTCCTATAGAACAAAAACAAAAGGAGTATCAATTCTTTGGAAGAAAAACATAATCACTCCAAAAGTTATTTATAAGTATTAAGACAAAGAAGGTCTACTAGCATTTGTTATAATTAAATTTAATAACAGAATATGGATCTTAGCTAATCTATATTGGTTCCCAGGAACTGGAGCAGGAATGGTTAAAAAAACCTAGATTTTATTTCCAACAATTATAATGGATATCTTATACTGGGAGGAGACTTTAATTGTACCTTAGAAGCTTCTGAAACCACCAAGAAGTCTTTTCGCATAGCAACTATTTCAAAATCCTTAAAAAGATGGATTGATTCATTTCATTTAATAGACACTTTTAAAGTAAAAGATGATAAATCCTTATTATTTTCCCATAAAGACTATAGATTTGGAGCACAAACCAGAATAGACAAATTATTCATAGTTCAAGATTTACAAACAAAAATCCTCAACTTCTCAATAGTTCCATGCCCCTTCCCAGATCATGACTCTCTGATAATGAAGCTCCAAATAGAGTTTAAACTTTTAATCCTCTCAACTAGAATTCCATCATATATCACAAAAATTAAAGAATTCAGACCCTGGATGTTGTCAGAACTACAGTTATTTCTTGAAATTAATAATACAACAGAAATCAGTAGAGTCATGGTTTGGGACTCATTAAAAGCATATTTATTTGATAAGACCCTTAGCTAGTACAAAAACAAAGTTAGAGAGTGGGAAACTGAATCATTAAACTTGCAAACCAGACTCTTGACAGCAAAATCTAAAAAAAAATCAGAATTGTCCAGAAGTCAAAAAAGAAATAGAGGAATTAAATAAAAAAAATATAATGAAATTCTAACACACAAAACTTGTCTAGCCTTGGACAAATTAAAAAATAAATTCATTAGCCACCTCCCCCAGATATCTACATAACTAATCTACAAGAATTAAAATACAATCTAAAGCAAATAACATTGGTAGTATACATCATGAAAAGAAAGGAAAAAGTATCGGATATAGGAGACATCCTTGAAGCATTTCGGTTCCATTATATGGAACACTTCAAAAAAGAAGATTTAGATACCAACCAAATAAACTTAGATACAAACCTTATCAATATAAAAACAAATCCTGAAAACTTAAAACTAGACCTACAAAAACCTATATCCTACAAAGAAATTGTTGACAAGATAAAAGAAAGTAAATCTAACAAAGCTCCAGGGATAGATGGTATAATTACGGAAATTTACAAACTCTTCCCTTCAACAGTAATCTCCCTTTTTCATAAAACTTTGCTAGAAGTCCAGTCAGAAGCAAAATACCACCCTCATGGAAATATCCTCTCATAACACCAATTCTAAAAGATAAAAAAACATCAGAACTTTGCACCTCATACATTACTGAATAATGATTACAAAATATTCATGTCAATCCTAGCTAACAGAATGAAAATCCCACTTTCAAAGACAATTAATAATGATCAAACTGGATTTTTATATAAGACACACACATGATAATATTAAAATGATACTTACTCTTATAGATTATGTGAATAAAGAAGATAGAGAAACACTTGTAATCGGATTAGACATAGAAAAAGCCTTTGATTCCCTCAACTGGGAATATCTATTTAAAACATTAACATTATTTAAATTTCCTCCTCCCTTCATCTTATTACTAAAAACATATATATTAATAACTTAGCTTACATTAAGTTAGGTCCTTTCACCTCAGAATCTATCCATATAACGAAAGGTACTAAACAAGGATGCCCCCTTTCTCCTATTTTATTTGCTTTGGCTATAGAAATACTTGCAAAAATAATATGCAATAATCCAAGAATAAAAGGAATAGAAGTCTATGACCAGTACATATCTAAAATAATGCTTTTTGCTGATGATATTTTATTAACCCTATCAAATTCCAGAGAGTCATTAGGAGAGCTAGAATAAGTAATGGAAACATTTTATAAGATTTCAGGTTTACACTTTAATAATCAAAATTTCTATTTTTAAATAAGAAAAAAGAAGTACAAGTTACAGATAAATCCATCATAGGAAAACAAGAACTTATAGGTTCATAGGTTCATAGGTTCATACTAGGCTATCTGCCCTAGGGCATTTATAAGCCTAGCCAGAATGTGTTTGGCTTTCGCCACCCATTTTAAATTTATTTTGCTATGCCCTTTTTCGAGGTTAGTATACTGTGCCTCTGTCTAACAGTGACACAGAAGTGATACCCGGGGTAAACCTACGATCTCCCATCTACTCATCAAGATTCCTCTTGAAGAGAGTCAATGAAGGACTCTGCCTAACCTGGACTGGGATTTTATTCCAGAGTGAAGGGAGCCTCTGGGTTATGAATCTGTCCCTATTATGCTATTCTATCCGAATTATGCTAAATTATTTAGGAATAGTATTATGCAAAAATATAAATGAAACAATATTAATAAATTATAAAAACATTATTGAAACAATAAAAATATATATAGAAAAGTGGAACAAAATTATATTGACTTTTAAAGACAGATTGCAATTAATAAAAATGGTCTTATTACCAAAAATACAATATGTAGCATTAGCAAAACAGTTAATTCCTGAAAGATGCATTCTTAAAGAAATAAACTCATGTTTAACAAAATGTTTATGGTATCCCAAAAATAATAGAGTAGCTCTAATTCATCACATTAGACCCTGTAAACAAGGAGGATTGAACTTCCCAGAAATCAAAACATATATAAAAGCATCTGTGCTTATAACTACAATAGACTGAATAAACCCAAATTATTTTGCCAACTGGAAAGAATTAACAACGGCTATATTAACAAATTAATTTAATCTGTTAAAAAAAATGAATAGTAGACAAGTCAAACAAACCCTGGTACATACTATGCATAAGTATACAATATAATATAACAAAACCTTCTAAAACAACACTGATTAATCATTATATCAATTCCTTTAGGAAACGTATCAGTGCAAACATAGATCTAAAACTTTGGTTTGACCTTTTAACCCCATTTACAATCACTAAGAACTTTCCTCACAAAATATATAGGGAAACAATGACCTCCTGGGAACAAAATAGATTCTTATGCTGGTTTCAATGTGTAAATAAATTAAATGTTTTAGATATACATATGATAAAAACTGCTTACAATATTCCAACACAGGACTGGTTAACCTTACAAAGCATTCTAATGTACACTCAAGATTTATGCAGATTAATTAATAATTCCTCTTTTAATGATATTCTAAATCTAATCGGTTTTCTGTATGAATTTATATACAATAGTTGTGAAAAGAAAAATTCCATTTCAAATCTATATAAAGAGTTAATAACATATAAAACAATTCCCAAACCACCATACTGTCAGTTCTGAACAAAAGGTCAGTCATTGCAGTTAATAGAAGAAATTAAAACTAGCATCTTACTATCAGTTAATTACACCTCTAACACACAGTACTGGAAAATATTTAACTGGAAATACTTACATAAGCATTTTTAACACCAGATAGAATTAAAAAGACCAGTACTACAACAAATGGTTTTTGCTGGCAGTGTGAAAAGTCAAATAAAGCAGACTGGATTCATATTTTTTATGAATGTAATAAAATTGAATAATTTTGGAATGGAATCAATCATTTTTTACAAGCTTTATTTAATGAATCCTTTACCTTAACTAAAGTATTGATTATACTAAATGTAAATGAAGGTCCTTACCTGAATAAGACAAATATGTATTTGTTATGGACAATACTTGCTATATCTAGGAAATACCCTAGCCCAAAAGTTCCTGGAATTCATAAACTCAAATGCCATGGAACAACTAGTCACCATCCCCACAAGAGGAGATAACATACTTGATCTCATCATCACGAACATGGGAGCACAATGTTCAACACCGGAAGTATACCCCTCACTGGTGAGATCAGATCACAAACTAATCTCGCTGGAGGTCCTCATCCCACCCTCACCTGAAATAAAAAAGACCACAGTAAAGAACTTTTCGAAAGCCGACTTCACACTTCTAAAGACTAGTGTGGTCTCCTTTAAGGCCCCGAGCCGGCGGAAAACAGTACTCAAGCCGCTGAATCACTTACAAATGCCTTCTACCAGCACCTGCAGGACTGCATGGATAAGGCAATCCCAAGAAAAACAAAGACTCTTTGTACCAAAGGCAAGCGTCCAGTCTGGTGGACCCCAGCCATAAACAAACTCTACAACAAAAGGAGGAAGCTACTATAAGATAGAGCAAAATCCTTAAAAGGTAAGACACCCTTGATCACTACAAGTAAAAAACTAAGAGCTCTCATAAAATCACCCAAAGCAAATTTTGAGAGAAAAATAGCTAAAGACTCAAAGACAATCATAAGGCCTTCTTTAGCTATGTTAGAAACCTGGGAGGAAACTCCCAGATATGCTCAGAACTAGTTCAAAATGATGTGAAGATTACTGATCCTACAGACATTGCCAACATACTGGCTGACAGGTTCAGTGCAAACTTCTCCCCCCAAAAGGTGAGATATCTATACCAAACGATTGCAGCCCCCCAAACATTTCCAACGCCCAAGTGAGAACTGCTCTCCAAAGCAAAAAACACAGCATCCATGGGACCCGATGGTGTCCCCGGCTGTGTGCTCCATGAACTCAATGATGAATTAAACCCACAGCTAGGACAGCTGTTTAATCAAAGTCTTACCTCTGGCTACTCCAGGAGTGGCGCACTGCAACTGTGGTCCCACTTCACAAAGCGGTGCCTCCACCGACCCTGGAAATTACCGCCCATTAGCTTGACAAGCCTTATCTGCAAAGCCATGGAGAGGATCATAATGGACCTCATAAATAAAGACATAGGGAATTTGCAGACTTTGGATCCAACCCAGTTTGGCTTTGTCAAAGGCAGATCATGCCTTTTAAACTTGGTTGACTTTTGAAACAGTCACCAAAGCCATTGATGAGGGAAAGGCAGTCCATACAGCCTACCTCGATCTGGCGAAGGCCTTGATACAATACCCCACTCGGGTATCACTGAAAACTCATCAGCTTAAATGTTAACCCATACATCACAAGATGGATTGCAAACTGGCTGAGTGACAGAACCCACAGGGTCAGAGTTGCTGGCGCCATGTCAGACTCAAAGCCTGTCACAAGTGGTGTCCCACAGGGCTCAGTCCTGGCCCACTCTTGTTTGGCATCTACTTTTCCAGTACAAGCAAACACAGGAGGGTTACGGCTGACAAAGTTTGCAGATGACTGCAAACTGGGCCATAGTAGTAAACACATCTGACACAGATATCCTTCAGATGGGTCTCACAGAAACGGATAACTGGTGCCAGAGCCATGGCCTAAAGTTAAATGCCAAAAATGCATAGTCATACCCTTCGGGAAAAACAAGGTTACCCTAGCTACCAAATAGGTGGCAATCCACTGAGCACAGAAGAAGTTATCAGGGACCTGGGGACCCAGGTTGATAGTAGTCTGTCATTCGACACCCATGTAGCTAAAGTAGTTAGGAAGACCTTCTACATTGCCCACCTTATCATGAAGGGATTCTCATCTAGATCAAGGGAGGTCATGGTCTCCTTACTCATCACTCATCAGACCAATGATTGCGTACAATGCCTCATTCGGAATGTATCTGACCGGACACTTGCAGCAGCTGGAGAGGCCACAAAAGTTCCTCACCAAAAGGATAAAGGGTCTCAAAAATCTGTCCTATGCTGCCCGACTGAAAGAACTCCAGCTCTATTCAGTCGCTTACCGCTTGCTCAGAGGTGACCTTTGCCTAACATACAAGGCCATGTCAAACCCAGATTTGATGAATATGCTTCACCTCAAAAAATCTAGATCCATCACAGCCACAAGGGCGGGAGACTTAAACCTCAACACGGCTATTAATAGGACGTGCTGGAGGGATAGATTTATCACCCAAAGACTCCCTATGCTGTGGAACAAAATCCCGGTATATGTGAGGCAGAGCACCTCGCTGGCCTTGTTCAAGAGAAATCTTGACCAATGGATGGGAGATCGCAGATATACCCCAGGGATTACCTCAATGTCACTGCTCGACAGAGGCACAGCAAAATAATGGGTATAGTTCCCCATACTAAAGGGGTGGCGTAAGCCACAAAACGATGGGCTAGGCTTGTAAATGCCCTCGGGCAGATAGCCTAGTATGAACCTATGAACCTATGAACCTATAAATGTGTAACCAGAAGGTGGAATTCAAATACACCCTGACCATGGAAGAATTCTACACTTTACTGAAGACAACTGCATTGATGGAAATAAAAATCAAAGAACTACGAATCTATCCCAGGCCATTGGTAAATAATCCTTGGAAGAAGGTTATATCTTTGTTGGACATTCTGCAATAATCAATATTGTATCTCTGATAACTGATCTGTTAATTCTATATTTAATAACATACAGTGTATATAATTGAAAGTCAGGCTATTGTAAATATTGGTTATAGTTGTTTAAAATGATATTTAAAAATATTATGTAAATGTTATTTTAATTGAAAATAAAAAAATATTTGAGGAAAAAAGAAAATCCTTCTATGTGGCCCACCTAATCACAAAAGGGTTTACATCCAGATCAAAAGAGGTCATTGTGCCCCTCAGCGCATCACTCATCAGACCCATCTTAGAGTACAATGCCCCATTTGGGATGTACATTACAAGACACCTGTAACAGCTGGAAAGACCACAGAAGTACCTCACCAAGAGGATCACTGGCCTCAAACAGATGCCCTATGCAGCTCGACTGAAGAAACTCCAGTTGTACTCGGTTGCATACCGCCTACTCAGAGGTGATCTCTGCCTGGCATACAAGGCCATGTCCAACCCAAAATTGATGGACATGCTCCATCTATAGAAAACCATATCTCCTTGAGCCACATGCTCTAGGGATCTAAACCTCACCACAACAATAAATAGGACATGCTGGAGGGATAGATTCCTGTCCCAGAGACTTGCATACTCTGGAACAAGATTTCAATCTACATTAGGCAGAGCTCCTCACTAACCCTCTTCAAGCGAAACCTTGACAAGTGGCTGGGAAACAGAAAGTTTACCCCGGGGATCACTTCAATGGCTATGCTGGACAGAGGCACAAGGAACTAATCTAAGGGGACGGCAAAAGCCAACACATTCTTGCTAGGCTTATAAATGCTTTCAGGCAGATAGCCTAGTACCTACCTATGAACCACAAGAGGAGTGGCTTCTGGCCCAAAAATTGTAGTTTATTGGCCCTTTGGGCAGTTTATCCATCTCTTTCAACTTTCGGGTTTAAAAGCCCGCATTTGTGCTTTTCCCACCTTTCCTGTAACTAGTCTAGTCCAGATACAGATTTGCTGTATCCAGGACTGTTTGTAAGCTTTTGAGCCCTCCAAGCCTTTCTGTGTTGGAGGGAAGCCTTCTAGCTTATCAGTGGGAGTGGTAAGCACTAGGCAGCCTATCTAACGCAAGAGGAGTGGGTTCTGGCCCAGAAATTGTAGTTTAGTGGCAGTTTTGGTAATTTTTCCATCTCTTTCAAATTTCTGGTTTAAAATCCCACATTTGCACTTGTTTCCCACCTTTCCTGTAACTAGTCTAGTCCAGATACAAATTTGCTGTATCCAGGACTGTTTGTAAGCTTCTGAGCAGTGCCAAAGTCTGCTCTTCAATTTTTCCCTTAGATCTGCTAGTTCTCTCCTTTCCTGCACTTTTACTAGCTTATTAGTCTTGCACTTTACCAGACTTTTTGTAGCAATTATTGTAGCACACAAAAGTGCTACCAGTACTAAATGTTCTACAAGGAAACAGCTCCAGTACATATTATTAATGCCCATCCCTCCAGGCATGTCTAAAGGTCAGTGCCCTGTGCTTTCTCCTGTTAACCTGGTGAACTTGGGCATCCTGAGGCAATGTAGCAACTGGCTCATGTACACTGACAACCCTCTCCTCTTACCTCCCAACACTCAGACTTGTGAGAGATGCACCTATATATCCAAAATGGAAGCCATGCACTCTCCAGCCAAGACTGGAATAGCTGGTCAAGAGGAGAAGGTCAGCACTTGCACCACACCACAGGGAACACATAGCCCTCCAGAACACAAACCAGCACTGCCTTCACATAAAAACAAACCACCCACCCACCTTCATGGAGGGTCTCAATAAAATTTTACCCACACAGCAGAGACCTCCAAGGGACAAATGAACTCGACCACCGCAACACAACACTAATCACGAGACACATAACTCTCCTAAGCAGTGTGCCACTCAACCAAAGCACCTAAGGCAAAACAGCATGCCCAACACACTAGTTATAGGTGACTCGATAGTGAGGCATGCTGACGTCCCACTCACTAGGTTAAATAAGGAGAAAGTAACAGTCAACTGCCTGTCAGGTGCCAGGATCCATCACATAATGCATGTACTCAGGTCCCTCAACAACAGGTACAAATATGATTCTGTCATTGTACATGTGGGTGTGAATGACCTGAGATGTACCTCCATGGAATACATGAAAAGAGACATGGAGGAGCTCTCAGATTATGTAGCCCAGGCAGGTATGACCCTAGCCCTGAACAGCATCCTACCATCACCCAGAATGATATACCACAGTATAAGGAGAACATGATTGATTTCAACAATTGGCTAAGTTTCTGGTGTCATTCTAAGGAGATCCAGTATCTGTTTGCCTGGAATGACATGATTGACAGACTTTGATGCTCTGCCAGAGATGGCCTGCATCTGTCACACTTGGGCTTCCAGATACTGGCCAAGGCTCTTGCCACCCCTATAGTGCATTTTTTAGGCAGTGTTCCAAAAACTAAATTACCACCATAACAGCTACAAACAAATGCAATCTGAGGGTCATGCTGCCCAGTGCTAAAAGTCTAAATCTCAAAATGCACTCACTCAAAGCACTCCTTAAAATGGGCAACATTGACATTAGTGCCATAACAGAGACCTGGTTCAAGGCAGCAGAAAGCACCCCTGCACTACCAGGCTATAACTTATTCCACATCTTTTGGCCCCAGAACTTGGACCGAAGCTCCAAAGGTGGTGGTGTTTCCATATTCATAAAGGATGCACACACTTCCAGACTGGTTGTCCAATATAACACATCTGAGATACTTCAGGTGCGGCTAACATTGGATAAGACAGTGATTCAGGTTGTAGCCTGCTATAGGTCCCCAACCATGTCCCAAGACTCACACTCTACATTCCTAAGCACCCTGGAGAATATTAGGGTCCAACCTAGCACTTTCATACTGGGCAACTTCAGCTACCCCTCCATTAACTTGGAAAACTACTCATGTACCAATACACTTGCCCAACGTTTCTTGAAATTCATTAATTCCAATGCCCTGGACCAGCTCATTCTTCTCCTGACTAGAGTTAGTAACATCCTTGGCCTGGTCATTACTAATATGGGCGACCATTTGTCTACACCAATAGTAAACTCCTCCCTGGTTAGAGTGACCACAAACTAATCACCATGGAAATCCACATCCCTCCCACCCCCCACCCCCACGCCTGCAAAAGTAGCCACCATGAAAAACTTCTCCAAAGCTAACTTTGGGCTCCTAAAAACAGAGGTGGCTAACTTCACGGCACCCATGCAAATGGAGAATAGTTTCATGACCGCCGAATAATACATGAATGCACTGTACAAACATGTACACAAATGCGTGGATCTTGCCATACCCAATTGAACCAAGATGGTCTCCTCCAAAAAAAAGAAATCAATCTAGTGGTCCCCTGCCATAAACAAACTCTGCAACAGAAGGAGGAAACTGGTGTGCAATAAGGTGAAGTCCCAAGACTGGAACAACTCCCTTATCAGCCTCAACAAAAAGTTGAGATCCCTCATCAAATCCTCTAAAGCTAGCTATGAAATAGTAAAGACAACCACAAGGCCTTCCATAATTATGTGAAGAATCTCCACGGCAATACCCAGATTTGCTCTGAGCTACTGCACAATGGTACCTCCTATACCGAGCCAAAAGACATTGCCAATATACTGGCCAACAGATTCAGTACCAACTTTACCCCTCTCCCCCCAAAGGACCAGTCACAATACCAGTAGATTGCCAGGCACCCAGTAATACTGCTGCACAGGTTAAAACAGCACTGTCCAAGGCCAAGAATACATCTTCTATGGGACCTGACAATATCTCTGGCTGTGTCTAACATGAACTACAGAGTGAACTGGCACCTCACCTGTGTGCCCTGTTCAATCACAGCCTCACCTCAGGCTTTGTCCCTTCCAAATGGCACACTGCAACAGTCATCCCTCTCCACAAAGGAGGAGCGACTACAGACCCTGGGAACTATCGCCCCATTAGCCTGACGAGTCTGATATGCAAAGCTATGGAACGCATTATCATGGACCTAATAAACAAGGATATAGGGAATCTCCAAACTCTGGATACCACACAGTTTTGTTTTGTGAAGGGTAGATCATGCCTGCTCAACTTGGGCAACTTCTTTGAGTCAGTAACCAGAGCTGTGCATGAAGGCAACGTGGCTCATACAGCCTACCTTGATCTGGCCAAGGCCTTTGATACCATTCCCCACTCAGAAATCATAGAAAAACTCTCCAAGCGAGGCATTAACCCCTATATCAGAAAGTCCTTCTATGTGGCACATCTCATTATTAAAGGTTTTGCATCCAAGAAAAAAGAGGTCATTGTCTCCCTCTACTCTTCCCTCATTAGGCCTCATGTGCAGACAGCACAGTGGTGCAGCAGTAGCAGGTGCTCTTGTTTGATTCTCAGCTGGGGTTTCTTCTGTGTGGAGTCTGCATGTCCTCCATGCGTTTGTGTGGGTTTCCTCCGGGTTCACTGGTTTCCTCCCATGTTACAAAGACATGCATCTGGAGCATTTCTCCCCAGGCCTCTGCAGAAAATTGGCTTTGTTCCAAGTCGGACTTTCCTGGTTAACAAATGTTAAATAAAAATAAAAATAAATAAAATAAATATCATTAGGTCGGTTGCAAACTGCTTCACAGGCAGAACTCACAGTGTGAAAGTAACTGACTCCAAGTCAGACTGCTGACCAGTCATGAGTGGAGTCCCACAGGGTTTACTCCTGGGTCCTCTCCTGTTTGGTATCTACTTCTCTGAAGTCCAGGCCAACACGAAGAGACTCTTGCTGACAAGGTTCCTAGACGATTGCAAGCTGGGAGCTATTACTAACTCCCCAAGTGATGTTAACATCCTACAGAAAGGCCTCACTGAGACCAACGACTGGTGTCAGAACAATGGCCTTAAGCTCAATGCCAAAAAATGTGTCCTCATCCCCTTTGGGAAAAACCCAGTTCCCATGAATTCCCACATCGATGGTAGTCCACTGAACACAGAAGGTGTTATAAGAGATCTGGGAACACAGGTTGATAGCCTCTCTTTTGACCACCACATTGCCACTGTGGTCAGAAAGTCCTTCTATGTGGCACATCACATTACTAAGGGTTTTGCATCCAGGAAGAAAGAGGTCATTGTCTCCCTCTACTCTTCCCTTATTAGGCCAATCATTGAGTACAGTGCCCCATTTGGCATGTACCTCACTAAACACCTGCAACAACTGGAGAGGCCGCAAAAGTACCTCACAAAGAGGATCTTAGGCCTTAAACATTTGTCCTATATGGACAGACTCAAAAATCTTCATCTATTCTCTGTTTCATATCACCTTCTTAGAGGCGATCTCTGCTTGACTTACAAAGCCATGCCTAACCCAGCTCTGTTAGAAATGCTACATCTAAAGAAATCGCAATCACACCACACTACATGCTCCAGAGACCTCAATCTCATTACCACAATCAACAGATCATGCTGGAGGGACAGGTTTATAACCCAGAGACTGCCCATGCTATGGAACAGACTTCCCATACATGTCAAGCAGAGCACCTCAATGGCCCTCTTCAAGAGAAATCTTGATGAGTGGATGGGAAATAGAAAAATCACCCCAGGGATCACTCCAGTGGCTCTACTCAACAGAGGCACTGGGAACTAAGGTCGGGTGGCACAATGCCAGGGTAATCCTATGGGCTAGGCTTGTAAAGGCTCCAGGGCATTAGCCTAGTACACACCTATGAACCTATAAATAACGAAGTCTGATTTCATGCTTGAGACTTTCTAGAATTAAAACATGATTTGCCATATTCAAAGAGGAGTATAGCAAAATAAATGTTGCTATAATATACCAAGTGGAGGCCAGAGATAGTAATAATATCATTTTATTTTGTTTTATTTTTAATTTTGAATTTGTTAGCTGGGTTAGCCTCACAGCAAGATGTTCTACAGTTCGATTCTTGGCTGGAGTGCCTTCTGTGCAGAGACTGCATGTCATCCCTGCATTTCTCTAGGTTTCATCCGAGTGCTCTGGTTTCCTCCTACATTACAAAGACATGCATCTGGAATGTTTCTCCCTGAGCCTCTGCTGAAAATTGGTTTTGTTCCACGTCTGACTTTTTTTTTAACAAATGTTAAATAAATATTTATTATATATATATATATATATATATATATATATATATATATATATATATATATATATATATATATATATATATGTGTGTGTGTGTGTGTGTGTGTGTGTGTGTGTGTGTGTGTGTGTGTCTGCGTATAAACACACACAAAGTGAATATCATAGTTGGCCATTATATACACAGTGACTGAAAAAAATACAGTCTATGCGTGCATTATATACAGTGTAGAAATCAGAGCTGGCATGCTGAAAGGATGACAATTAAAAATAGATTCAGAGCAAGATATGTAGACAAACGAAGGGGATGAAGAGGTTAAGTTATATTGCTAAAGCGATTGCAGTTGCATTTTCCTAGAGTCTTGAAATGTATTTTTAATTGTGAATAGAAACTTGGGTAAGGGCAATGATGGTTAAGAAAAAAATGCGAATAGCGCGCTCTGCTAATACGTCCGTCTTGAGTTTCATAACATAGTTAGATAGGGGTTTGAATCCTGCAAATGCTCAGTGTGTGTGTGTGTGTGTGTGTGTGTGTGCAATTCTGTATGAGAGAAATGTCCCTTTAAATACTTGTGAACCTCTACTATCTCTGAAAAAAAAACAAAAAAATCTTGCTTTTTTCCCACTTTTCTGAGATTTAAAAAAGTTCAGTTACAGGCTTGCTGTTTTTGAACTGTTTGTAAGTTTCTTGGAGGACATTTTTTGCTTGGGCTAAAGGGAAGTCTCTCTGTTGATCAGTGGCAGTGAAAAACATTGAGCAGCCTGCCTGCCCCTGTGGGAGTGGTTACTGACTTGAAACTGTAGTTTTATTGGCCATTTTGGGTCAATTCCAAACTCCTTCATCTTCCTCTCTTAAAACCCTCTTTTGCACGTTTTTGTGCATAGCGCAACAGCGGGCAGCCGCTAATTGGGTTTAAACTATTCCTGGCTCCACAAAGTCTGCTCTTCACTTTTTCCCTTAGAACTGCTCTATCTCTCAATTTAAACACCATATTCTCATTCTAAGGCCCTTCACTGGTCCAATTAAGTAATCCTACAAGTTAGCACTATTAAACCATAAGCACTACTTACTCTTATACTCTCTACGATTACCCTGTCCTCTATTGGTCTGTCTTAAATTCAGTTTCCCTATATTACGCTAGCATGTCCAAAGGTCAGTCAATGGTTTCCTCTCCAGTCCAGCTGGTGAATCTGGGAATTTTGAGGCAATGTTACAACTGTCTCATGTACACGGACAACCCTCTCCTCCTCCAAACAGGTTCAAATATATGTGAGAGATGCAACTATTTAGCCAAACTGGAGGCTGAGCTCTCTCATCTCAAAACTGGTGTAACCAGTCAGGAGGAGAAGGTAACCTCACACAGCACAATTCCAGTATCACATAGTCCCACCACATCAGCGAACCAAACACATAAATACACAAAAACATACTCGGAGTCTCTAAATAAAAATCTACCTAAGCAACAGAGACCTCCAAAGCAGACATCCAAGTAAACACTACCTCAAAACAAAACACGCACAACACTCTATTGTCAGACACACTGACGTCCTGCTCACCAGGCTGAATAAAGAAAAGGTCACGGTGAGCTGCCTGTCAGGTGCTAGGATCCGCCACATAACGCAAGCACTTAGGTCACTACAAAGCAAATACAAATATGACTCAGTCATTGTACATGCTGGTGTGAATGACCTGAGACATACCTCCCTGGACTACATGAAAAGAGACATAGAGGAGCTCTCTGATCATGTAGCTCAGGCTGGTATGACCCTGACCTTTAGCAGCATCTTACCCTTACCTAGAATGATGCCACAGTACAAAGACAAAATGATCGATTTTAACAATTGGCTAAAATGTTGGTGTCATTCAAAGGGGATCCAGTGTCTGTCAGCCTGGGATGACATGCTCGACAAGCCACGTTGCTTCGCTAGGGACGGCTTGCACCTGTCACCACTGGGCTTTCAGATATTGGCAAAGGCTCTTGCCACCCCTATAGTGCCTTTTTTAGGCAAGGCTCAAAAGTCAAACCCACTCCCATAGACAGCACAAGGAACAAGAAACTAAGGGTAATGCTGCTTAATGCCAGAAGTCTTAACCTCAAGATGCATGCACTCAAAGCTCTCCTCAGTATGGAGAACATCGATATCTGTGCAGTGACAGAAACCTGGTTCAAGGCTCCAGAGAGCACCCCAGCACTACCAGGCTATACCTCATATCATACTTTTTGGCCCCAAAACCTGGACCGAACCACAAAAGGAGGGGGAGTTTCCATATTTATCAAGGATATCCACACCTCCAAGTTAGTGGCATTGCACGAAGTATCAGAGACCATCCATGTGCAACTAACAGTGGGCAAGACTGCTTTTCAGTTTATAGCATCCTACAGACCACCCTCTCAAAGTCAGGAATCCCACTCGGCTTTCCTGAAAACATTGGAGAACATGAAGATCTCTCCGAACACCATTATATTGGGTGACTTCAACTACCCAAACATTGACTGGGAGCACTACTCAAGCCCCAGCACCTTAGCCCAAAGGTTCCTGGAAATTATAAACTCAAATGCTATGGAACAACTAGTCACCACTCCCACAAGAGGGGACAACATACTAGACCTGATCATTACCAACATGGGGACTCTATGCTCCACACCAGAAGTATATCCCTCATTTGTAAGATCAGACCATAAATTAATTTCACTGGATGTCCACATCCCGACCCCACCACAGCCCAGAAAACCACAGTGAAAAACTTCTCAAAAGTGAACTTCTCACTTCTCAACACCGAAGTGGAATCCTTCAAGGCCCCAGGGCCAGTGGAAACTATGGCCCAAACTGCAGAATCCTATATAAACGCATTCTACGGACATCTCCAGGAATGCATGGATCATGCTATCCCAAACAAAACCAAGACCCAATCATCCAAAGGCAGGCGTCCAGTCTGGTGGACCCCTGCCATAAATAAACTGTACAACAGAAGGAGGAAGTTACTACATGATAGAGCAAAATCCCTAATAGGGAAGGCATCTCTGATCAGTACTAGCAAAAAATTACGATCCCTCATAAAATCCTCCAAGGCCAGCTTCGAGAGAAAAATTGCACAGGACACCAAAGACAACCATAAGACTTTTTTCAGTTATGTTAGGAACCTGGGATGCAACTCCCAGACTTGTTCTGAGTTGATTCTAAATGACAAAAAATACATTGAACCCACAGACATCGCCAATATCCTGGCAGACAGGTTCAGTGCAAACTTCTCCACCCCCTCCCCCCAAAAGAGCAAGTATCTATCCCGGCAGAGGGCTGCATCCCAAACATCTCTGATGCTCAGGTGAAGGCTGCCCTCTCCAAAGCAAAAAAGACTGCTTCCATGGGACCAGATGGCATCCCAGGTTGTGTCCTACATGAACTCCAAGAGGAACTAATCCCTCAAATAAAACAGCTATACAATCTCAGCCTCACTACAGGATATGTGCCCACAGAATGGGGTACAGCAACAGTGGTCCCACTCTACAAAGGTGGAGCCTCTACGAACCCTGGAAACTATTGCCCCATAAGCCTGACTAGCTTAGTCTGCAAGGCTATGGAGAGGATCATCATGGAGCTCATAAACAAAGACATTGGGGACCTACAGACACTAGATCCTACCCAGTTTGGCTTTGTCAAGGGCAGATCCTGCTTTTTGAACCTGGTTGACTTCTTCGAAACAGTCACCAAAGCCATAGATGAAGGGAAGGTAGTCCACACAGCCTATCTGGACCTTGCAAAGGCATTTAACACAATACCGCACTCGGGTATCATAGATAAGCTATCCAGCTTAAATATAAACCCCTATGTCACAAGATGGGTTGCAAACTGGCTCAAAGACAGAACCCACAGAGTGAGAGTTGCTGGAGCCATGTCAGACTCAAAACCGGTCACAAGTGGCATCCCACAGGGTTCTGTCCTGGGACCACTCTTGTTCGGTATATACTTTTCCGAGGTACAGGCAAACATGGGAGGACTATGGCTCACCAAGTTCGCAGACGACTGCAAACTGGGCGCCATAATTGACTCTCCAGCTGACACAAACATCCTTCAAAAAGGTCT